>NC_141805.1:6110172-6415431 GCF_057944985.1 Cucurbita pepo subsp. pepo | reverse complement strand
TATATTACACTACATAAACTACGATATCATGTACGTCGTGGTATTATGCACGCTCCTTTCCCTCCATAGCTTCTGCCAACGTGAGTTTAAGCTAGCCCAACAAGTAGACTTAGAGGATACGTATACGAGTCTGCTAGGTGGATCTATGTGTGCATGTGTAGAGAAATATTACACATTCAACTCTATCCAGACTGAAAAATAGAGATCGTTGCATGTATTTGCATTTTCCGACTGCAACAGTGTGATTATTTACTGAGTATTTTTTTAAAATTATCAAACCAAGTGCTATTTTTTTTAGATGAAGGTAAGACAACCATGTAGGGTCACTATATAGGCTATGAGAATGAAGGTATGATAGTTGCATTTTCTATTCAAGTTATAGCCCTTAGGTTAGATATCAAAATTAGTTACTTAACATTAATGTTTAAAATGTGGAAGTCTCGATTTTATGGAAATGTCAATATCAATTGATAATTTTGAAAAAAAAAATATATACAACAAAAATAGTAATAAATTAAATGAATAAAAAAAAAACCTATTTCATAATTTTAAATATATTAAAATACTTATGATTGACTCGAGATAAAAGAGGCATATGATGATGTAATTAATATGAAAAATTATGAAAAGGTTGTAATAAATAATTATTTGAAAAAAAAATTAAGTGCCCAACTTAGTGAACCACTAATTATTCATCGTCTTCTTCAAAATTAAAATTAAAGTTGTTTCTATAAATAATTAAATAAATAAATAAAGAAAAGAAAAAGAAAAATGTAGCAATTATCTCTACAATTTGCTTTTCATTGACCGTGACCGAGAGTATTGACACGGACCATTGTATTCTTTTTTCATTAATATGTCGATATCTAATATTGTCCACCAAATCCACTTTTTAATCATATTGTATAAAATTGACCTTATATTTAATAAAAATATCAACACATAATATTAATAATAACCCTCTTCCTCGTTTAGAATAGTAAATTCTTATACGACAGTTTAAATATTCTCATAAATTTTTCAAAAGTTCCCATGGACTATGAGATCTCACGTCGGTTGAAAAAGAGAACGAAACATTTCTTAAAGTAATGTGGAAACATCTCTCACAGACACATTTTAAAACCGTGAGACTAACGGCGATACGTAACGGGCCAAAATAAATAATCCCTGCTAATGGTGAGCCTAGGCTATTACAAATGGCATCAGAGCCAAACATCGTGCGGTCTGCCAACAAAGACGCTGGCCCCCAAGGGGGTGGATTGTGAGATCCCACGTCAGTTGGAGAGGAGAACGAAGCGTTCTTTATAGGAATGTGAAAACCTCTCCCTAGCAAAAAAGTTTTAAAACCGTAAGGCTGACGGCGATACATAACGATTCCAAACGGATAATATCTACTAGCGGCATACTTGGGCTGTTACATTGACATCCATATTTTCATTAAATTGAGGTCTCTACATTTTTCATCAACATTGTCATTTAAAACTTGAGTGTTAATATTACTCTCTTTAATTTTTCGTCATGAAAATTTTGAAATTAAGGGTTTATTATGATTTCATGCCAGTGACACAGGTGAAACAAGATTTGAAGTTTCAAACATATGCATCGTCAAATTTGTAATAAGACACAAGAATAGACGAACAACGTTGTTCATTTGAAAAAAAAAAACTACGTACCATTATGTTACATTGCATTGTAATGAAACTATAAAAAGATGGTGGAATTCTGAGAAGATTTCCAAACCCATCATAACACGACGTACGACCAAACTGATTATTTAAACACGACATTGAAATGGAAAATTGAAGAAGAAACAAGAAACGGAAATGAAAGGATTTGGTTTCAAGCAGGGCATTGGAAGCCGGACGGAACGTTCTTTCCACAGTAGTTCAAAAGCAAGCTGAGGGAAACTGAGAGGTCAATCTTGAGACCCAAGGCTCTGGCCTTCACTGCAGTGCAAAGGCACACAGCAGCTTCCAGGTCAACAAGGCCTTGGATTAGGGTGCAGCATGGGAATTTTGGTGGTGAGCCGATCACTAAGTGCACTAGATCGTCCAGCAAGTCGGCGCAGATGCCAAGCTTGAGGGTGTCCCTGGGGCACTTGGGGAGTGATGGTTGCTGCCTTGACGGGGTGGGCTTGTGGGGCTTGGGTGGCGGCGGTGGGCAAGGGACATAGGTGGAGCTGACCATAGTGAAGAAGAGGAGGTTGAGGAGGAGGAGGAGGGCAATGGGCGAAGTGAGCTTGGAAGCCATTGGTGGAGAGATATTGAAGGGTTTGTAGGTTTGTGCGATGGCTTGTGAAGAATTATGAGAAGGTTTAGGGTTTTTATAAATGGGGTTTGGGAATTTGTTGTATTTTAAAACAAAAATTCTTGCTGGATATGAAACACCTAACTCTTTCAGTTACTCTATTAAGTTTTGAGGAATTGATTTGAGAGATGGGTTTTTAATTAGTTTGTCTTTTTTTAAAGTGTTATAAAAATGTCAAATGGCCTACAAACTAGACGAAGTGATGTTGGATAATAAGATATCAAATACTTTTTAAAATAAATTATTGTGGTTTGTATGGTTGGAAAATAATATTTGATAGAACCCTTCCAGACAAGTGGGTAATACATGATAATCTAGAGATTATTTTCAGCACAAATAATTTTTACAAATATAATATGTTTTTTTTTTTAAATATAACTATGAGATTCCACGTCATTTTGAAGGAGTAACGAAACATTTTTTTTTATAAGGGTGTGGAAACCTCTCCCTAGTAAATTGTAAAATTGGCGGCGATATATAATGAGTCAAAGTGGATAAATATATGTTAACAATGAGTTTTTATATATATTGATGTTAGTATGACATAACAGTACAACTTCTAAAACATGACAAGACTAAGATTGTTATTACTTGCCGGCTTTGAAAATCTTTTAAAGTTTAATTAAGATGAAAATGGTTATAAGATAAAAGATCTAAAAAAAAATAAATAATAAAATTAGACTTTTATTAAGGATCCCAAAAATGAATTTTAAAACATATATTGGACCATTAAACTTCGATAGCATGAAATCCATCCTTGTTTCAAATAAAAACGTGTTTGAATAAGATATTAAAAGATTGAAAAATTGAAATATAAACAAAACTCTATCGAAAGTCTCTCCCAACTTCTATAGCAATCACTGTGCTGCTTAAGATGTCTTTGCCTTTACCTAAAAAATAGAAAATATTGATTATAAAAAATATTTAGTAAATAATCTTAGTTCTAGGATTAGTAGATACAATCATAAACAAAGTCTTAATTAGAGGATTAATGTTACTTAAGGGGTAGAATGTAATTAAAGGAGTAAAACAAAGTTTTGAAAAAAAATATACCGTAAATAGAAGTGAGTTATTGGATCAAACGCCTAATTTGCGTTGGATATCAACATCAATTTTTTGAAGGAAGAATCGCCGTTTAAGGAGGTCATCTGAGTAAGTTCTATTCTTGAACCCTCTTTTTGTTCATTGTGTTAATTTTGTAGCAATAGTTCAAATTTGAACTAGGGGATCACGTTTTACTTTTAGAATTAAATGTACCAAGCAGGAACTAAAACATGTTATATACCTAATGTCATGTCATGTCATGTCATGTCATGTCATGTAAAGTAAAGGCATGTTATAGATTATATTATACTAATGATGATGCATGATGAAAGTCATGATGAATACTATGCATACATGTCTCGTATGTGTACTATGACATGAATAAAAGGATAAATGAAATGATTCTTACTGATTTTAAGCCATTGGGACCTCATGCATTTATGTATGTTGTGCATCAGGATACATCTCCGTTATGTTAGTACATATGTGTACTTTCGATATTTATGTTCGTCATGATATCATGTGGGTCTTTCCCTCTGTGGTGTTCGGCGCGTCAGCACATTTAACCCAACGAGTCAAGCCTTAGGGGTATGTAAACGAGTCTATCCTTAACGGTCCATGTGCGCATGTGCGCTGTAACGATCTGAAATTTTCTACTTAATTTAAGGTCGCTACTGTATACGTACCATAAACATTGAATGCGGAAGACTTTATTTGAATTCCATAAAACATAACCTTTATTTTAAAACAAAGTCATGGACTTACATGTTTTGAAAACATCTTAAAACGACACAACAAAATTCTAAATAAAATGAATAAGAGTTTAAGTTAAAAACATCCTATTCTAGCCCAAGTCTAAGAAAATAAATACCACTACCCTCTGCATGTGCCTTGGTCTCGAGTTGCGATGTCGTCGTCAACCGTATCGGAATGCCTTGCCTTAACCTTAAAAATGTAGTAGCATATGGCTTGAGTATTTAAAGAAATACTCAGCAAGTGACCCCACTATTGGGGTTAAATGCAACAATCACATGCAACTAAATGATGAGACCTATCTTTCGTTTCGTTTTCCCTACGATGCTGTCGTAACGGATAATTTTGGACGTGTACCATATACTCTACACACAGCCCATACGTGCGAGTATGGGCTCACCAGCTAATTCACACACTGCTGGGCCACCTTCCTTATCCGGTGGGCATACTCTAGGAGCCCCTTAGGCCAGACACTCGGTAGAACTAGTAACCATCACGGCAGCGCTATGCAGAGCATAACGATCGTTGTCCTGCCATTGGATGTACGCGTCCGTACCCTCGTGATGGGATAGGGGTATCCCTCCCAAATGCATGAGCACACATAATGCATGAGCACACATAATGCATGAGGTCCCAAAACTTTTCCATTTTCATTATCCTTTAATACAACCCCGCTAGCATTATGTATGTATCATATTATTTTTCATATCGTTTCAGATATCGTTCATCATTCATGTCATATCGTTTCTCATCCTTCAATTCTCAAATTATACATAATTCTAACGGGGTTATACTTCATGTCATTTATTGTAATTTCATGTCATTAATATCGTGTTGTATACACACAATTTAGGAGACCTAACATAACGTTCTATGCTTTTAACATAACATTTCATCATATACACATCATACCATAACATATTGCATCACAATGTCTCATATCATAAACGAGTCATAACATAAACACTTCATAGTCATATCGTTCTCTAACTTATCATAGCCTTAACGTTCTTTACTTATCACAGACATATCATTACGTTAACGTACCTTAGTCATCTCATCACAAGAACTTAACCTAACGCTATCGTTCTATCAATCTATCACAAACCTATCCCTTTCTACCCGTAGCCTAACTGTATTCTTCCATCAATCTCTCTTATCCATATCACTCCAGTATGTAACCTAACCTTAACGTTTCATGAACGTATTTTACTCCTATCGTTACATTTCGTTTTGTGCATCCTTCTCGTATCCTATCTCAAACATATCATTGAACACATCGTACCGTAATTATTATTAAAAAATTCACATATTATAACATATACATAACAAATAAGAAGCATATCGATCCACAGACAATTCACACATATCAATATATATGACATGTGCAGAATCACGGGGCACGTGTCAACAGCAAATATAACCATGCCGATAGTAAGTTCACTTACTTGGCTAGCTTAAATCGTTTTCTCAAGTAAATCTTAAGTTGTTTTTCTGTTTCTATGTGGCAGGAGGATGGGTTGACGAGGGGAGGGGGGGAGGGGAGATAATTGTGGGGAGGGATGAAAGGTTAGTGGGGAGGGGGGAAAGGTTGTTTTTTTGTTTATTTATTTATTTATTATTATTATTATTATTTTTTTATAATTATTTTATTTGTTTCTTTCTTTCTTTATTGTTGGGCTATTACATGAGCGTGTCTGAAAAAGTACACACATCCAACCTTATCCAGACTAGAAAAAGCTCAATGTCATGTTATATTGTTTTAAAGTATAGGTCCTATCATGTATATGTTTGTTTGCATTATCTGACCCCAACCGTAGGGTTACTTATTGAGTATTTCTTAAAATACTAGCCACATACTACCCTTATATTTTAGGTAAATGTAAAGCACCCCTACACATACGACCGTGATTCTAGAATGGTCATAGAAGCTAAGTTATGAGAGTAGTATGCATTGTTTTTCTTCGTGGGTTGTTCAGGGTTCTCATCTTCGTACTGGAATCATGTTAATGTTTCTTTTCTAACGTTGATGGTACTTGTTATTTCTTATTTTTAAATTGAATGTGTAAATTCATAGCTTCATAAGAAAGATTCTAATGAGTATTTCGTTGAAGAATCGTACGTGTAGTGACACCTCTCATCTAGGTTAGGGAATATAAGGCATTACCGTAATTTGAAAATAGAGCTATTGTCAACTAATCAAAATTTATTTGTTTATCCTAATAGAAGTTAGGATAATTCATCAAAATTAAAATGATTAATTGAGAGTGACGCACAAATAATCTACTAGTATGATTTGATTGTTCAAAAACTATTTATTGTCTCGCCGACATAATATTTTAATAGATCGAAAATAGAAAGTTTATAATTAAAATATATCAAAAAAAAGAAAAAAGATGAACTTGAAAAATTGGAAGGCTTCACTCCAAGACAATTTACTTAAAAGAAAGTCAAAGTAATGGACAAGCAAAGAGAGGTGTGTGACACATCCCAGAACTCCACCAATCAATACATTGCATAATCAAATATAAAAACATTAATTAGTCAATTTAATGACTTTTATTTCTTCCTTTTTTTTTTTTTTTTTACTCTTAATTTAAACTTTATTCTCCACTTGCAACCATAAAAAGTCAAACCTTCAAGATTTGATCCATTCAAAAACATTATATTTCCTTTGTGGTTCATTCTTAATCAATCCCAAAAAAACCATATCAACTCCCCCACATAAACTTCAATGCTCTTATCGTCTGCCATGACAATCGTCTTCTTGTATTTGTCAAAAAGTACTTTCGGTAGCGTTTTTGTAAAGATGTCCGCAACTTGATCCTGACTTGCCACATGCAGCAATTTCAGGTTTCCTTCCTTCACATGATCTCAGATTAAATTTAATCGAACGTCAATGTGTTTGCTTTTTTCACGGTTTACTAGGTTCTTGGCCAACTCAATTGCTGATTTGTTGTCAACTTGTATTACGGTTGCACCTCGATGCTTTTGCTCCAACTTACTCAACAAGTTTCTAAGCCATATTGCGTGACACACACATCAAGATGCTGCTACATACTCAGCTTCACACGTCGAGAGTGTCACGATCGGTTGCTTCTTTGAAAGCCAAGTAAATGCTGTGTTGCCCATGAAGAATACATAACCCGATGTACTTTTTCGATCGTCTATGTCTTCGCACCAATCACTGTCAGAGTAATTGACTAACTTGTAATATTCTGTTTTTCAGTAGAATAACCCAAGTGACAATGTTCCTTGGACGTATCGAGAACTCGCTTCAACGCCTTTCAATGTGAATAAATTGGCTCCTCCATGAACCGGCTTATTATGCCAACACTTAATGAAAGATCTAGCCTTGTGCATGTAAGATTGCGAAGGCTTCCCACCAGGCTTCTGTACCTATTTGCATCTACTCGTTCTCCTTCATCGTACTTTGAGAGCTTTGCACCTGGTTCCATTGGTGTAGATACCGGGTTGCAATTTTTCATCTTGTACTTCTTCAAAATTTCCTTTGCATATTTCTCCTGTGATATAAAAATACATGTTTCTCCTTGTTTAACCTCCAAACCGAGGAAAAACTTTAACAAGCTCAAGTCTGTCATCTCAAATTCTCACGTCATTGTGCTTTTGAACTCTTCTATCATTTCATTATTGTTGCCTGAGAAGATGAGGTCATCGACATAGAGAGCGAAAAGTATCACATCGCCTTCACTATTCTTTGTATAATGTGAATATTCGTGGGGACATTGCTTGTACCCGTTCTCCTTGAAGTATGTGTCGATACGAGTATTCCATCCTCATGGTGCTTGTTTCAACCCGTAAAGCGCCTTCTTCAATTTTAGTACCTTCTTCTCTTCTCCAATTTTCACATACCTGGGAGGTTGTTCGAGGTATACTTCTTCTTTAAGCACACCATTCAAGAATGCTGACTTGACATCCATTTGAAAAATCGGCCATTTGAATTGGGCTGCTTGGGAAATGATCAATCAGATTGTCTCCATTCTAGCGACGGG
Source organism: Cucurbita pepo subsp. pepo (assembly GCF_057944985.1). Lineage (NCBI taxonomy): Eukaryota > Viridiplantae > Streptophyta > Magnoliopsida > Cucurbitales > Cucurbitaceae > Cucurbita > Cucurbita pepo. The sequence goes on along the minus strand of NC_141805.1, from coordinate 6,407,314 downwards.
AACAAACACTTCGTCATAGTCGATTCCCGCCTTTTGCTTGTATCCCTTCGCAACAAGTCGCGTCTTGTACCGTTCAATCTCGCCTTGAGCATTCATCTTTTTCTTGAATACCCACTTCCCACCTATGGGCTGACTTCCTACCGGTAATTTTGTCACTTCCCATGTGTTGTTGCGATGAATCGGTTTGCCACTTCGTGTCTCGCACCGCCTCTTCAAAGCTAATATTTTCAGCATCTGCCATAAGACATACAAGGTGTACCTCATTAGTTGAGTCATACAAAACTCGCAAACTCCGCATTTTGGGTTGTCGTGGTTCATCTTCATCATTGAAATTTTTTGAGTCTGTTGGTGTAGCAACTGATGATTGTCCTACTTCGATGTTGACATCCGTCGAATTGTTCCAATCCCATTCGCTTACTTCATTTACTCGCACATTGTGACTCACTATCATCATCTTACTAATCGGGTCAAGTAGCTTGTATCCTTTTGTCTTCCCATCATATCAAATAAAGATATACCTTTTACTTTTGTCTTCGAGCTTCGTTCTTCGTTGGTCCGGTACGTGAGCATAAGCCACACTACCGAACACTTTAAGGGTGAGAAATTGTAGGCTTTTGTCCGTTCCAAGCCTCTTGTGGTGTTTGATCATCTAACTTTACATGTGGACATCAATTATGTACGTAGATGGTGCATTGCACGGCTTCTGCCCAAAATTCCTTCGACATCCTTTTTCTCTTAAGCATTGAGATATCCATGTCGAGAATGGCCCGGTTCTTTCTCTCGGCCACACCATTTTATTGAGGGGTGTACGGTGCGGTTAAAAATCACCTTATGCCTTGCTCCTCGCAGTACTCCATGAAAGCCGTCAAAGTATACTAGCCACATCCATTGGGATCGTACAGCTTTGATGTGTCTACCAGTTTCCTTCTCCACCGTTACTTTGAAATTTTTTAACACCTCGACTACCTTGGATTTTCCTTTCAGATAGTAAGCCTAAGTTTTCCGTGAGTGATCATCGATAAAGGAAATGAAATACCTATTTTCGCTGAAGGACTCGGGGTTAATTGGTCCACATATATCTGTATTGATCAACTAGAGACGTTAGTTGGAAGGAGGAACGAAACATTTTTTTTCGATGTTAAGCACTTTTTTACTGCTTTATACACTCCGTTTCTTTGACATTCTATTCTTAATCATCATGCCTAATCATTCCCCAAAAAAGTTTCTTCAAACATGGATAGTTACTCGGATTTTTTTAGCACGTGTTTCAAACGACCCGGTTTAGGGTTTCGGTTTTAAGCACTTTTTTACTGCTTTATACACTCCGTTTCTTCGACATTCTATTCTTGATCATCATGCCTAATCATTCCCCACAAAAGTTTCAAAAAACATAGACAGTTCCTCGGTTATTTTAGCACGTGTTTCAAACGTCCCGATTTGGGGTTTCCGAATTAGGGGTTCGATTTTAAGCACTTTTTTTACTGCTTTATACACTCTGTTTCTTCTACAATCTATTCTAAATTATCATGCCTAATCATTCCTCACAAAAGTTTCTTAAAACATGAAAAGTTACTCAGTTTCTTTAGCACGTGTTTCAAAAGTCTTGGTTTGAGGTTTCCGAATTAGGGTTTCGATTTTAAACACTTTTTTATTGCTTTATACACTCCGTTTCTTCAAAATTCTATTCTAAATCATCATGCCTCATCATTCCCTACAAAAGTTTCGAAAAACATGAACAGTTACTTGGTTTTTTAGCACGTGTTTCAAACGTCCCGATTTGAGGTTTCTAAATTAGGGTTTCAATTTTAAGCCCTTTTTTATTGCTTTATACACTCCGTTTCTTCGACATTCTATTCTTCATCATCGTGGCTAATCATTCCCCACAAAAGTTTAAAAAAACATGGACAGTTTATCGATTTTTTAGAACGTGTTTGAAACGTCCCAGTTTGTAGTTTTCGAAATAGGGTTCGATTTTAAGCACTTTTTTACTGCTTTATACACTCTTTTTATTCAACATTGTATTCTAAATCATCATGCCTAATCCTTCCCCAAAAAAGTTTCTTAGAACATGGAAAGTTACTCGGTTTCTATAGCACGTGTTTCAACGTCCCGATTTGGGTTTTCCGAATTAGGGTTTCGATTTTAAGCACTTTTTTACTGCTTTATACACTCTGTTTCTTCGAAATTCTATTCTAAATCATCATGCCTCGTCATTCCCTAAAAAAGTTTCGAAAAACATGGACAGTTACTTGTTTGAGAATAAGAAGTGATTGATTAGAGATGTAGTGCAAAGACTTGTTCAATGTCAAAATGAAAGGAAAAAGCTTTGCTCTAAATCCGATGGAGAAAGAGCAGATGACCTTTATATCCATAGCTAGTGCCACTAAGATTTGGCACAAAAGACTTGGGCTCTTTCATCATCGAGGTTTGCTTTAGATGCAGTCAAAGCAGGTGGTAGAAAGACTCGCCGACATTAATGATTACATTCCTCTTTGCCGTGCTTGTAATTTTGGGGAACAACATAGGCAACCCTTTCCTAAACATTCATGGAGAGCCTCGAAAAAACTGCAGCTGGTTCATACTGATCTTTGTGGTCGTCAACGAACACCATCATTAAATGGTAATCTTTATTACATTGTTTTTATTGATGATCTAATGAGAATGTGTTGGATCTTCTTGCTCAAGCAAAAGCCAGAAGTTGCGGATGTATTTTGAAATTCAAAGCCAGAGTTGAGAATGAAAGTGCATGCTTGATTCAGACTATAAGATCAGATAATTGCAAGGAGTACATTTAACAGTTTTTGTGAAGAGGCTGGAATTGAACATAAATTGACAGCAGTATACACTTCTCAACAGAATGACGTCAGTGAAAGGAGGAATAGGTTCATAATGGAGATGATATTTCATCTATTGAAGAGTTTAGATGACCATAAAGTATCTTGTGCATCGTTCATGTTGTAGGATGATGCACAAATATGTTTCTCAGTCCTAATGGTGGTTTAATCACACGACATTATAAGAAGAGTATTACTTGAGCATGGTCACATGTATAAAACAATAGGAATATACCAAGCATTCATGAGGCGTATGAGCTTAGCCTAGCCTCGAAATTGGTCTACATGAAGACAAAGAAGGTAGAGAGATTCATCATAGACTTGGATGAAGGTGTTTGCCTCGACCTAGGCTTACTCAGTAAAGCTATTCATCAAGATTTTCTCAACTCGACCAAGGTGGCCTCAACCTAAGTGACTTATTTCTAGCCTCGATGGCTTAGGCCTCGACCTTGACTCTAAGATCATCCCTTTGTCATGGCTTTCTATTACTGCATGGGTAACAAATTTTGATTTAACTTATTTGATTCGGTTTGGCATTCCTCGTATTTTATTTTTTATTCACTCATTCCCATTTAGGTTTAACTTCTTCTTTAGTCTCAAGTTAATGTTTTATGTAACGATCCTAAATTTTTACATACTCAGAGTCGCTACCAAGTCTCATGCTTATCTCTTAAATGCGGAATATAACTCTTAGATACTCATCATAAATAACGAAAAATTTAAAACACATTCAGAACACTTCAAACTATTAGAACACATTGTCGGTCTTACGTGTTTCAAAATATAACGTTGGAATTTAAAATTAACACAAAACAATTACAAATGGAATAATCTAAATAATGGAATAAAAGCGTCCTATACTCCTATGACTAAGAATTTAAACATGCAACTACCTTATGCACGTACCACAGTATCTATTTCCGATGTCGTCGTCGTCCGTACATGGGCGTTTTGTCTTTACCTGAAAAATGATATGTGGCATACGGCTTTTGTTTTTTTCATTAGTATGTCGATATCTAATATTGTCAACCAAATCCACTTTTTAATCATATCGTATAAAATTGACCTTATATTTTATAAAAATATCAACACATAATATTAATAATAACCCTCTTCCTCGTTTAAAATAGTAAATTCTTATGCGACGGTTTAAATATTTTCATAAATTTTTCAAAAGTTCCCATGGACTATGAGATCTCACATCGGTTGAAAAAGAGAATGAAACATTTCTTAAAAGTAATGTGGAAACATCTCTCACAGACACATTTTAAAACCGTGAGACTAACGGCGATACGTAACGGGCCAAAGTAGATAATCCCTGCTAACGGTGAGCTTAGGCTATTACAAATGGCATCAGAGCCAGACACCGAGCGGTGTGCCAACAAAGACGCTGGCCCCCAAGGGGGTGGATTGTGAGATCCCACGTTAGCTGGAGAGGAGAACGAAGCATTCTTTATAGGAATGTGAAAACCTCTCCCTAACAAACATGTTTCAGAACACTTCAAACTAATAGAACACATTGTCGGTCTTACTTTTTTCAAAATATAACGTTGGAATTTAAAATTAAAACAAAACAATTACAAATGGAATAATCTAAATAATGAAATAAAAGCGTCCTATACTCCTATGACTAAGAATTTAAACATGCAACTACCTTACGCACGGGCCATAGTATCAATTTCTGATGTCGTCGTCGTCCGTACATGGGCGTCTTGTCTTTACCTGAAAAAATGATATTTGGCACACGACTTGTGTATTCGAAAAATACTCAGTAAGTGACCCACTGTAGGGGTCATGCTGATGCAAACACATGCAACATGCTCTTGGGATCGAGCTCTAGCTCATCCAGGAGTGACCTCCAATCTCGAACAAATTGGATGTGTAGTACTTCTTTACACATGACCCGCACGTGCGAGCGTGAATCCTCCAGGCGCTCGCCTGAACCCTCTAATCAAGCTAATCTGTAACAACGTTTGGAAGTCAGCGGAACCTCATAGTGTCATGAACTATTCAAACTTCATAGTTTGTCTTATTATCATAGGTTTAATGTATGGAGCAAAATTGCGAGTATGAACTATTTATTGGGCTGCTTTTCTTGAGGCTTCATGTAGCGCTCGAGTATTTAAAAAAAAAAAAGGGAAAAAAAATAAATAAATTAGGTCACAATAGAGGCAAACCAGTCATTTTGCCCTTATTACTTAAGGGGTCTCTTTTGGCTGAGACATAATTTGGAAAAGAGAAAAAAGAGGGGAGAGGAAGAAGAAAGAAGAGGGAAGAAGATTAAGGTTTTGAGGAAGGAGGAGGAGATCGGATCTGAATGGACACCGGAGATTTGAGTCCCCAATCTAAACCGTTAATAGTCGAGGCAAGGTGCTCTAACGAATCGCACCTTCCTATTTCGTCAAAACGTCCAAGAACTTCAGGTTAGTCCATGAGTGTCTAGATCGAGAAATCATTAAGATTTTCGTGTGTTAGTGACGTTTTGTGTTCATCCTTGGACTCTTCCCCTCAACAGCGCTATCTGGTTAAGTTCTGGAGTGAAGGCGGCCAAGATTGACGTTCGAATCGGAGTTTCAAGAAAACGTGATTTTTGGTAAGAACTCGTATTTTTTTCTCCGAATTCGAACTCAAATAATAAGATCTGTGATTATCAGAAAATTTTAAGAAAATTGTTTCGAAGGAGTAGAATATGAGATCTACAAGGTTCGTGAAGAAAATTTATCGAATCGGATTACAAATTGGAAGATAAAAAAGTCGAAAGAAAATAGATCGAAACGTGAAGAGACCTGGAAAATGAAAAAAAAAAACGCAGGAGAGAGGGTGGAGGCCGCCATGCGTCGGTCGACAACAGAGGAGAGTGGCAGAACCGGTGATCGACACGTGTCGATCACAAGCTGGTGAAGCACGACCTCACCCGGCAGGACACGCGTCAGGCGCGTAGACTTGGCCGGCCCGACCCGCGCCGCACGTGAAGCGCCCGACCAGGTGCCTCTAACCTGCGCCTACGCGGAGAGCAGCGCGTGGGGCACGCGCGCGTAGTGACCCTCCACGGCGCGTGTGTCGCGCGTGGGGGTGCGTGAGGCACCAATTTTCTTCCCGTTTGGTCTCTGTTTGCTTGTTTTCCGATCCGATTTTGATGCTGACCCTATTATTATGTGAATTAGGACTTGTGAAGGAAATTTCAGATTTGTTGGAATCCATTCCGTCAAGAAAACTCGAACTCGGGAAGGCACGCGTCAGCCAAGTAAGTAGCCATTTGGATTCCCACGAGCAGTACTTGTAGGAACCGCTAGGAACAAGCATGCATGCTACCACCTATGAAATTAGCTAGCCGGACTTAGCATAATAGTATAGAAACTGCGAATATGAGATGATTATGGAAAGCTAGATACGAAATGTGTATTAAATCTGTTTTGATTGAGACTCTGATAATGTATGTATGCATGAAGAGGTTGGAAAACTTGTGAAATCTGCGCTCCGGGTAAAGATGGAAGTTATCTTCCCGTTGAGCATGTTTGTTAATATTGCATGAACTGCTGCGTGTTAACTCTTATGCATGATGATTGCTTGTGTATCTTTCTTGATGAATAGGAAGAAATTATGAGCTTAGATTAGGGTGCTTGTGACTAAGTAGGCTAGACGAGACCCTTGATTGGGGGACCTCTAGAATACCGTGCAATTAGACCCGCAAAATGATTACTGACAGATCCAGAGCCCAGAATTCCAAACCCGATAGGTTTGTGAGACCAGGCACGAGAATCCTAGAGATACACGAATCCATGTCTAAGCCACCAGGTTCCACCCTAGAAAGAATAATAGGTCACCACGGTAACTATAGGTAGCCCGCTAGAGTTGAGCAGTGTAGGTAGTGTCATCAGAACCTCACTTCCCTCTCTCCTCTGATATCGTACCGTCGAGACAGAGCTCCGGTACGGTGATCGTTGAGCTTAGCAGATCTGGATACGGAAGTGTGACAGGTGCCCAGACCTAGTGGTGATAGCTAAGGGGTCTTCTGAACAGGACTCCTGGGCCGTAGAAACCCGTCCCTGAGCGGGGGACGTGGAGCCACATAGGATGACTCAGTAGCTGACCGGCACACAGGGGGTCGCACCCCGTTTAGTGGATGTATGGTCCCGTGTGAGGGTCGTCAGTTAACCTCCATGGATGATGTTCAGAGAGAGTCACATTTTCAGATCCAGCCATACAATCCCCTCAGATTTACTTATGAGGTCGCACCTCACCTCAGGACACTGATCATTTCACTGCTTAAGATGGGCAAGCCTCCTAAGATACAGAAAAGAGAGTTGCAGCTTAGATCACTCTCCTTAGAAACCCGAGAAAGACCATGGTTAACCACCAAGATAAGGATGCGAAAAGAGCCTACAAGTAGCCTGCTTACTGAGTATTTTTATACTCATTCCTTTCTACTCTTTTTTTTTTCAGGTGAGTGATGCCATGGATCGAGGCGGGAATGCATGCTGAATCTTAATGCCACAGAGGAGTGTCCTTGGGCATCTAGGAGTCTGTGCATAATTTTGTTAGATTTGTCATGCATTGCTTGTAAACCATTTCCATACTTTTCTTACTTGAACACCTTGTTTTCGATTTTAAACCTTTTACGTAATTGCAAAAGTTTTTTTTTTTTTTTTTTTTTAAATCTCGTCTTCTCTATTTGTTATTACACGATTTCATTGCATAGTCTGTTGGTCCAGCCCTTGATTTCGAGATTCAAATTTTGGGCTGTGACACTTCAACTCTACCGGAGAAAGAAGAGACTTAAAATATAAATATATCTAAGAATAGCTCAACAATCCTCACATTTGTGCCGATCAAGGTAGGTCTTAAACAAAGATACTCTAATTTTCCATACGTTAATAACTTCGCCTACAAAATGGCTTTAATGTTGGCTTGGTTGTATGATGCATGAACCTCCATATATTACACTACATAAACTACGATATCATGTACGTCGTGGTATTATGCACGCTCCTTTCCCTCCATAGCTTCTGCCAACGTGAGTTTAAGCTAGCCCAACAAGTAGACTTAGAGGATACGTATACGAGTCTGCTAGGTGGATCTATGTGTGCATGTGTAGAGAAATATTACACATTCAACTCTATCCAGACTGAAAAGTAGAGATCGTTGCATATATTTGCATTTTCCGACCGCAACAGCGTTATTATTTATTGAGTATTTTTTTAAATTATCAAACCAAGTGCTATTTTTTTTAGATGAAGGTAAGACAACCATGTAGGGTCACTATATAGGCTATGAGAATGAAGGTATGATAGTTGTATTTTCTATTCAAGTTATAGCCCTTAGGTTAGATATCAAAATTAGTTACTTAACATTAATGTTTAAAATATGGAAGTCTCGATTTTATAGAAATGTCAATATCAATTGATAATTTTGAAAAAAAAATATATACAACAAAAATACTAATAAATTAAATTAATAAAAAAAAAAAAACCTATTTTACAATTTTAAATATATTAAAATACTTATCATTGACTCGAGATAAAAGAGGCATATGATGATGTAATTAATATGAAGTATAATGGATAACAATTCAAAAATTATTAAAAGGTTGTAATAAATAATTATTAGAAAAAAAAATTAATTGTCCAGCTTAGTGAACCACGAATTATGCATAGTCTTCTTCGAAATTAAAATTAAAGTTGTTTCTATAAATAATTAAATAAATAAATAAAGAAAAGAAAAAGAAAATTGTAGCAATTATCTCTACAATTTGCTTTTCATTGACCGTGACCGAGAGTATTGACACGGACCATTGTATTCTTTTTTCATTAATATGTCGATATCTAATATTGTCCACCAAATCCACTTTTTAATCATATTGTATAAATATTGACCTTATATTTAATAAAAATATCAACACATAATATTAATAATAACCCTCTTCCTCGTTTAGAATAGTAAATTCTTATACGACGGTTTAAATATTCTCATAAATTTTTCAAAAGTTCCCATGGACTATGAGATCTCACGTCGGTTGAAAAAGAGAATGAAACATTTCTTAAAGTAATGTGGAAACATCACTCACATACACATTTTAAAACCGTGAAACTAACGGCGATACGTAACGGGCCAAAGTAGATAATCCCTGCTAACGGTGAGCTTAGGCTATTACAAATGGCATCAGAGCCAGACACCGAGCGGTGTGCCAACAAAGACACTGGCCCCCAAGGGGGTGGATTGTGAGATCCCACGTCAGTTGGAGAGGAGAACGAAGCGTTCTTTATAGGAATGTGAAAACCTCTCCCTAACAAACATGTTTTAAAACCGTAAGGCTGACGGCGATACATAACGATTCCAAACGGATAATATCTACTAGCGGCGTACTTGGGCTTTTACACTGACATCCATATTTTCATTAAATTGAGGTCTCTACATTTTTCATCAACATTGTCATTTAAAACTTGAGTGTTAATATTACTCTCTTTAATTTTTCGTCATTAAAATTTTGAAGTTAAGTGTTTATTATGATTTCATGCAAGTGACACAGGTGAAACAAGATTTGAGGTTTCAAACATATGCATCGTCCAATTTGTAATAAGACACAAGAATAGACGAACAACGTTGTTCATTTGAAAAAAAAATACGTACCATTATGGTACATTGCATTGTAACGAAACGATAAAAAGATGGTGGAATTCTGAGAAGATTGTCAAACCCATCATAACACGACGTACGACCAAACTGATTATTTAAACACGACATTGAAATGGAAAATTGAAGAAGAAAGAAGAAACGAAAATGAAAGGATTTGGTTTCAAGCAGGGCATTGGAAGCCGGACGGAACCTTCTTTCCACAGTAGTTCAAAAGCAAGCTAAGGGAAACTTTGAGGTCAATCTTGAGACCCAAGACTCTGGCCTTCACTGCAGTGCAAAGGCACACAGCAGCTTCCAGGTCAACAAGGCCTTGGATTAGGGTGCAGCATGGGGATTTTGGTGGTGAGCCAATCACTAAGTGCACTAGATCGTCCAGCAAGTCGGCGCAGACGCCAAGCTTGAGGGTGTCCCTGGGACACTTGGGGAGTGATGGTTGCTGCCTTGACGGGGTGGGCTTGTGGGGCTTGGGTGGCGGCTGTGGGCAAGGGACATAGGTGGAGCTGACCATAGTGAAGAAGAGGAGGTTGAGGAGGACGAGGAGGGCAATGGGCGAAGAGAGCTTGGAAGCCATTGGTGGAGAGATATTGAAGGGTTTGTAGGTTTGTGAGATGGCTTGTGAAGAATTATGAGAAGAGTTAGGGTTTTTATAAATGGGGTTTGGGAATTTGTTGTATTTTAAAACAAAAATTCCTTATAAATTGCTGGATATGAAACACCTAACTCTTTCAGTTATTTTATTAAGTTTTGAGGAATTGATTTGAGAGATGGGTTTTTAATTAGTTTGTCTTTTTTTAAACTATTATAAAAATGTCAAATGGCCTACAAACTAGACGAAGTTATGTTCGATAATAAGATATCAAATACTTTTTAAAATAAATTATTGTGGTTTGTATGGTTGGAAAATAATATTTGATAGAACCATTCCAGAAAGTGGGCAATAGATGATAATCTAGAGATTATTTTTAGCACAAATAATTTTTACAAATATAACATAGTTTTTTTTTTAAATATAACATAGTTTTTTTTTTTAAATATAACTATGAGATTCGATGTCATTTTGAAGAAGTAACGAAACATTTTTTTTTATAAGGGTGTGGAAACCTCTCCCTAGTAAATTGTAAAATTGGCGACGATGTATATATTAACAATGAGTTGTGGTATATATTGATGTTAGTATGACATAACAATACAACCTCTAAAACTAAGAAAATAAATACCATTACCCTCTGCATGTGCCTTGGTCTCGAGTTGCGATATCGTCGTCAACCGTACTGGAATGCCTTACCTTAACCTGAAAAATGTAGTAGCATATGGCTTAGTATTTAAAGAAATACTCAGCAAGTGACACCACTATTGAGGTTAAATGCAACAATCACATGCAATGAAATGATGAGACCTATCTTTCGTTTCGTTTTCCCTACGATGCTGTCGTAACGGATAATTTTGGACGTGTACCATATACTCTACACACAGCCCATACGTGCGAGTATGGGCTCACCAGCTAATTCACACACTGCTGGGCCACCTTCCTTATCCGGTGGGAATACTCTGGGAGCCCCTTAGGCCAGACACTCGGTAGAACTAGTAACCGTCACGGCAGCGCTATGTAGAGCATAACGATCGTTGTCCTGCCATTGGATGTACGCGTCCGTACCCTCATGATGGGATAGGGGTATCCCTCCCAAATGCATGGGCACACATAATGCATGAGGTCCCAAAACTTTTCCATTTTCATTATCCTTTAATACAACCCCGCTAGCATTATGTACGTATCATATCATTTTTCATATCGTTCATCATTCATGTCATATCGTTTCTCATCCTTCAATTCTCAAATCATACATAATTCTAACGGGGTTATACTTCATGTCATTTAATTTCATGTCATTCATATCGTGCTGTATACACACAATTTAAGAGACTTAACATAACGTTCTATGCTTTTAACATAACATTTCATCATATACACATCATACCATAACATATTGCATCACAATGTCTCATATCATAAACGAGTCATAACATAAACACTTCATAGTCATATCGTTCTCTAACTTATCATAGCCTTAACGTTCTTTACTTATCACAGACATATCATTACGTTAACGTACCTTAGTCATCTCATCACAAGAACTTAACCTAACGCTATCGTTCTATCAATCTATCACAAACATATCCCTTTCTACTCGTAGCCTAACTGTATTCTTCCATCAATCTCTCTTATCCATATCACTCTGGTATGTAACCTAACCTTAACGTTTCATGAACGTATTTTACTCCTATCGTTACATTTCGTTTTGTGCATCCTTCTCGTATCCTATCTCAAACATATCATTGAACACATCGTACCGTAATTATTATTAAACAATTTACATATTATAACATATACATAACAAATAAGAAGCATATCGATCCACAAATAATTCACACATATCAATATATATGACACATGCAGAATCACGGGGCATGTGTCAACAGCAAATATAACCATGCCGATAGTAAGTTCACTTACTTGGCTAGCTTAAATCGTTGCCACGAATATATCTTTAATGAATGTTCGATTCCGTCCTTTGAAATTCGAGTCCACCTATGTGAGCCCAGAAAATCAGTTTCAAGTTTGAAATGTATAAAATTATTTCTCTCATTTACATGGGTCCATTGTTAAAAGTCTTGAAATATAATCAATAATTATATTTTTATTAAAAATCTTATTTTCCATGGTTACTGTTGTAGAAAGAAAAGTATATACAACTATTTAAGTTATTCTGAGCTTTACTACTCTCTCTATTTACCATCTGCTTTTACCTTTTCCTCTAAATTTAGTTTGTGGTTTTTAATTCCCTAATTTTCTTTTTTTTTTTGTTCCCCGTGCCCTTTTCATTCTGTTCTCATGTATTCTAAATTTATAGTGGATCTCTGTTTCCAAATCTTTCCTTACCTCAATGTTTACTGTTCACAAATTTTCTTGGTCATTCTATTTTTAATCTATTCATTTGGCTACTGATATAAATTTAATCTAATATTACTAATGATTTGCTAGAATTCATATGAATGATGGACATTTAGTTTCTAACTCAAAGCTAAACTATTGTAATAATTCAATGAACATCTAACTATAATTGGCTGTGATTTCTAAAAAACAATAGAATAAAAGAAAATGAAGATTTAATATATATCTTATTGATAGGATCTATCTTCACATAAATCTCACATGAATCACAGCTGAGTAAAAAGGCCATTCTCATTTTTTTTTTTCTCAAGTAAATCTGAAGTTGTTTTTCTGTTGCTCTGTGGCAGGAGGATGGGTTGAGGAGGGGAGGGGGGGAGATAATTGTGGGGAGGGATGAAAGGTTAGTGGAGAGGGGGAAATGTTGTTTTTTTGTTTATTTATTTATTTATATTATTATTATTTTTTTATAATTATTTTATTTGTTTCTTTCTTTCTTTATTGTTGGCTATTACATGAGCGGTGTCTGAAAAAGTACCACACATCCAACCTTACCCAGACTAGAAAGAGCTCAATGTCATGTTATATTGTTTTAAAGCATAGGTCCTATCATGTATATGTTTGTTTGCATTATCTGACCCCAACCGTAGGGTTACTTATTGAGTATTTCTTAAAATACTAGCCACATACTACCCTTATATTTTAGGTAAAGGTAAAGCACCCCTACACATACGACCGTGATTCTAGAATGGTCATAGAAGCTAAGTTATGAGAGTAGTATGCATTGTTTTTCTTCATGGGTAGTTCATGGTTCTCATCTTGGTACTGGAATCATGTTAATGTTTCTTTTCTAACGTTGATGGTACTTGTTATTTCTTATTTTTAAATTGAATGTGTAAATCCATAGTTTCATAAGAAAGATTCTACTGAGTATTTCGTTGAAGAATCGTACGTGTAGTGACACCTCTCATCCAGGTTAGTGAATGTAAGGCATTACCGTAATTTAAAAATAGAGACTATTGTCAACTAATCAAAATTTATTTGTTTATCCTAATAGAAGTTAGGATAATTCATCAAAATTAAAATGATTAATTGAGAGTGACGCACAAATAATCTACTAGTATGATTTGATTGTTCAAAAACTATTTATTGTCTCGCCGACATAATATTTTAATAGATCGAAAATAGAAAGTTTATAATTAAAATATATCAAAAAAAGAAAAAAGATGAACTCGAAAAATTGGAAGGCATCACTCCAAGACAATTTACTTAAAAGAAAGTCAAAGTAATGGACAAGCAAAGAGAGGTGTGTGTCACATCCTAGAACTCCACCAATCAATACATTGCATAATCAAATATAAAAACATTAATTAGTCAATTTAATGACTTTTTTTTTTTTTTTTTTACTCTTAATTTAAACTTTATTCTCTACTTGCAACCATAAAAAGTCAAACTTTCCAGATTTGATCCATTCAAAAACATTATATTTCCTTTGTTGTTCATTCTTAATCAATCCAAAAAAGCCATATCAACTCTAACAATAGTTTCTCTTTAACTATTCAAATATTATAGTTTTGCATGTCAATAACTAAACTTAAATTTCTACTCATCATAATTTAGAAATAATGTTTAGGTTAAATATTTGTCGATTTGGAGTTAGTTTTGGAACTATTCCTCGACGAGTAGGATAAAACGAACATCAACTCAAGAAATTTAGTGAACCCTGCACATGTGATTATTATGACTGTTTGCATGTATTATGTGATGCTATGCTATGTTATAAATTACGCTATGTCGTATTATGTATTGTTATAAGCTATGCTATAATACGACTATACCATGTTACCATCTTGTGGAATTATATTTATGATATTGATGATATGATGCATAAACTTCATACACCAAGCTATGTAAATTATGTTAATTAGCGAAGATATGACAATTATTACGGATGCATGTCTCACAAACTTTGTATGTCATGAATGAATGGAGGTATGACTTGAATCATAAACTTATGTCATGGTTTTAAGCTATGGGGACCTCATGCATTTATGTGCGTCATTTGCACCAGGATACTTTCCCATTGTGAATAATACGAATGCGTACATTACGATATCTATTTTTGTCGTGATATTACGTGGGTCCTTTCTCCATGTGATTTCCGATAGCATGAGCGTGCATTAACCCGATGAATGAGGCCTAGGGAATATATACATGAGTCTATCTGGTGAGACTATGTGCACGTGTGTGGGCCGTGTGTATATAAGTACTACACATTCAACCCTGCCCGGACTGAGTTTAAAGTCATGTCATGATGGTTTTATGAAATGATAGGTCCCACCATATTGCATTTGATTGCATTTTTCTTACTTCAATAGTGGGGTTACTTATGGATTATTTCTTAAAATACTAAGTCGCATGTTACTCTTCTTTCTTAGGTACAGGTAAGGTACTCTCGTATGGATGTGACGGCGTCGCGGTGAAGGCCATGAGATCAAAGCTAGGGTATTATGTTCATGTTTGTTTTAGTAGTCCTTAGGTTATATCACGCCATCGCCTTATTCTTTTTATCTCATTTAAATTCACATTAGCTATTTTTTGCTATATTGTTCATAGCAATATTGTTTTAATGAATTTATGATGAATGTTTAAGTCCAGGACATCGTTTATGAAATATTTTCATAGACTTTTCCACACGTATTAGCCATGTCATGCATGTAGTAGTATCTATATTTGATTAGGAAAATTAGGGTCGTATAGGCCTAGCCTTGTCACTACCTACAGTACCACAAGTGGCACCATCGATGTCTGTAGTAGTGTCGGTCCCCACTACGACTACCCTAATGTGGGAGACCTTTCGTTTAATAAATATAGACTATGACAACCAAATAATGAGCGTAGGCAACCAACAACCCTAAGATGATGCAAGAGATGAAATAATTATGAAATTGTAAGAGAAACAGCCTTTGTATCATCAATTGGACGGTTAAAGACCACGTGTTTGTTTAGATTGCTATCAGCTAATATCTAATTAAATCTCATTGTAGTTAGGAGTTGATTTAGTTTTAATTTGTTTACTGGTTTGTTACTGCAGATTTCTAGGTAGATTTTTTAATATCTTTTTATATTCTCTCTATATATTTAGACCTTTCTTGGTCTTCATAATACAATTTTCTCCTCAACCATTCAATCACTCATTCTTTCACTAACAAATTGGTATCAAAGCCGTCTTCTTAAGGATCTGTGAGATCAAAATGGTAGGAGAATCCAGTTTTTTAGTTGTTGCACCACCAGTCTTCGATGGAGACAATTATCAAATGTGAAAAGTTCGGATGGAGACTTATTTGGAGGCTTTGGATCTTTGGGAAGCAATAGGAGAGGATTATGAGGTCCCTCCACTACCAGCAAATCCTATTGTAGCAAAAATCAAAGCACATAAGGAAAAGAAGACAAGAAAATCAAAGACAAAAGCTTGCCTATTTGCAGCCGTATCTCAAATGATCTTCATGCGAATAATGTCTCTCAAAATAGCAAAGGAAATCTGGGATTACCTCAAGGCGGAATATGAAGGAGATGAGAGGATTCGTGGAATAAAAGTCCTGAATTTGATTAGGGATTTTGAGTTTGTTGAAAATAACAATGGCTCTGATACCAACTTGTAGAAAATAGACGCTCGCTCTGAAATCAACTTGTTTAAATAACTCTCACGAACCTGTGAAGGAGGTGTCAAGAGGGGAGAGACAAGGGGACAAAAGAAATTATGAAAAAGCTATTTTCTATTAAACTGTACACTTTGCTTTCTGTCTCTTGTTCTTGCTCTCTGCCTCTTGCATTTTACAATAAAAACGAATCAATTTATAGGGTTTCTAAGATATAAAATTATCTATCCCATCACCCATTTTCTCTTGGGATGATTATTGGCCCTTTATATTTTCTTTCGCCTTTTCACTCAAATTTAAAAACTCTTACTAAGTTTAACAAAATAAAAAAACTACCCTTCTCTTCTTTTTTTCATTTAAGTTTATTCCCAACAAAATTTCCCCACATAAACTTCAATGCTCTTGTCGTCTGCCATGCCAATCGTCTCCTTGTATTTGTCAAAAAGTACTTTCGGTAGAGGTTTTGTAAAGATGTCCGCAACTTGATCCTGACTTGCCACATGCAGCAATTTCACGTTTCCTTCCTTCACATGATCTCAGATTAAATTTAATCGAACGTCAATGTGTTTGCTTCTTTCACGGTTTACTAGGTTCTTGGCCAACTCAATTGCTGATTTGTTGTCAACTTGTATTACGGTTGCACCTCGATGCTTTTGCTCCATCTTACTCAACAAGTTTCTAAGCCATATTGCGTGACACACACATCAAGATGCTGCTATATACTCAGCTTCACACGTCGAGAGTGTCACGATCGGTTGCTTCTTTGAAAGCCAAGTAAATGCTGTGTTGCCCATGAAGAATACATAACCCGATGTACTTTTTCGATCGTCTATGTCTCCGCACCAATCACTGTCAGAGTAATCGACTAACTTGTAATATTCTGTTTTTGAGTAGAATAACCCCAAGTGACAATGTTCCTTGGACGTATCGAGAACTCGCTTCAACGCCTTTCAATGTGAATAAATTGGCTCCTCCATGAACCGGCTTATTATGCCAACACTTAATGAAAGATCTAACCTTGTGCATGTAAGAATGCGAAGGCTTCCCACCAGGCTTCTGTACCTATTTGGATCTACTCGTTCTCCTTCATCGTACTTTGAGAGCTTTGCACCTGGTTCCATTGGTGTAGATACCGGGTTGCAATTTTTCATCTTGTACTTCTTCAAAATTTCCTTTGCATATTTCTCCTGTGATATAAAAATACATGTTTCTCCTTGTTTAACCTCCAAACCGAGGAAAAACTTTAACAAGCTCAAGTCTGTCATCTCAAATTCTCGCGTCATAGTGCTTTTGAACTCTTCTATCATTTCATTATTGTTGCCTAAGAAGATGAGGTCATCGACATAGAGAGCGACAAGTATCACATCGCCTCCACTCTTCTTTGTATAATGTGAATGTTCGTGGGGACATTGCTTGTACCCGTTCTCCTTGAAGTATGTGTCGATACGAGTATTCCATCCTCGTGGTGCTCCTTTCAACCCGTAAAGCGCCTTCTTCAATTTTAGTACCTTCTTCTTCTCCAATTTTCACATACCCGGGAGGTTGTTCGAGGTATACTTCTTCTTTAAGCACACCATTCAAGAATGCTGACTTGACATCCATTTGAAAAATCGGCCATTTGAATTAGGTTGCTTGGGAAATGATCAATCAGATTGTCTCCATTCTAGCGACGGGAACAAACACTTCGTCATAGTCGATTCCCACCTTTTGCTTGTATCCCTTCGCAACAAGTCGCGCCTTGTACCGTTCAATCTCGCCTTGAGCATTCATCTTTTTCTTGAATACCCACTTCCCACCTATGGGCTGACTTCCTACCGGTAATTTTGTCACTTCCCATGTGTTGTTGCGATGAATCGGTTTGCCACTTCGTGTCTCGCACCGCCTCTTCAAAGCTGATATTTTCAGCATCTGCCATAAGACATACAAGGGTTACCTCATTAGTTGAGTCATACAAAACTCGCAAACTCCGCATTTCGGGTTGTCGTGGTTCATCTTCATCATTGAAAATTTTTGAGTCTGTTTGTGTAGCGACTGATGATTCTCCTACTTCGATGTTGACATCCGTCGAATTGTTCCAATCCCATTCGCTTGCTTCATTTACTCGCACATTGTGACTCACTATCATCATCTTACTTATCGGGTCAAGTAGCTTGTATCCTTTTGTCTTCTCATCATATCAAATAAAGATATACCTTTTGCTTTTGTCTTTGAGCTTCGTTCTTCGTTGGTCCGGTACGTGAGCATAAGCCACACTACCAAACACTTTAAGGGTGAGAAATTGTAGGCTTTTGTCCGTTCCAAGCCTCTTGTGGTGTTTGATCATCTAACTTTGCATGTGGACATCGATTTTGTACGTAGATGGTGCATTGCACGGCTTCTGCCCAAAATTCCTTCGACATCCTTTTTCTCTTAAGCATTGAGATAACCATGTCGAGAATGGCCCGATTATTTCTCTCGGCCACACCATTTTATTGAGGGGTGTACGGTGCGGTTAAAAATCACCTTATGCCTTGCTCCTCGCAGTACTCCATGAAAGCCATCGAAGTATACTAGCCACATCTATCGGATTGTACAACTTTGATGTGTCTACCAGTTTCCTTCTCCACCATTACTTTGAAATTTTTTAACACCTCGAATGCCTTGGATTTTCCTTTTAGATAGTAAGCCCAAGTTTTCCGTGAGTGATCATCGATAAAGGAAATGAAATACCTATTTTCGCTGAAGGACTCGGGGTTAACTAGTCCACATATATCTGTATTGATCAACTAGAGACGTTAGTTGGAAGGAGGAACGAAACATTTTTTTCGATGTTGAGCACTTTTTTACTACTTTATACACTCCGTTTCTTTGACATTCTATTCTTAATCATCATGCCTAATCATTCCCCAAAAGAGTCTCTTAAAACATGGATAGTTACTCAGATTTTTTTAGCACGTGTTTCAAACGACCCAGTTTAGGGTTTCGATTTTAAGCACTTTTTTACTGCTTTATACACTCCGTTTCTTCGACATTCTATTCTTAATCATCATGCCTAATCATTCCCCACAAAAGTTTCAAAAAACATGGACAGTTACTCGGTTATTTTAGCATGTGTTTCAAACGTCCTGGTTTGGGGTTTCCGAATTAGGGGTTCGATTTTAAGCACTTTTTTACTGCTTTATACACTCTATTTCTTCGACAATCTATTCTAAATCATCATGCCTAATCATTCCTCACAAAAGTTTCTTAAAACATGGAAAGTTACTCGGTTTCTTTAGCACGTGTTTCAAATGTCTTGGTTTGAGGTTTTCGAATTAGGGTTTCAATTTTAAACACTTTTTTATTGCTTTATCCACACCGTTTCTTCAAAATTCTATTCTAAATCATCATGCCTCATCATTCCCTACAAAAGTTTCGAAAAACATGAACAGTTACTTCGTTTTTTAGCACGTGTTTCAAACGTCCCAGTTTGGGGTTTCAATTTTAAGCCATTTTTTACTGCTTTATACACTCCGTTTCTTCGACATTCTATTCTTCATCATCATGGCTAATCATTCCCCACAAAAGTTTCGAAAAACATGGACAGTTTATCGGTTTTTTAGAACGTGTTTGAAACGTCCCAATTTGCAGTTTCCGAAATAGGGTTCGATTTTAAGCACTTTTTTACTGCTTTATACACTCTTTTTATTCAACATTCTATTCTAAATCATCATGCGTAATCCTTCCCCAAAAAAGTTTCTTAAAACATGGAAAGTTACTCGGTTTCTTTAATTCGTGTTTCAACGTCCCGATTTGGGTTTTCCGAATTAGGGTTTCGATTTTAAGCACTTTTTTACTGCTTTATACTCTCCATTTCTTCAACATTCTATTCTAAATCATCATGCCTAATCATTCCCCACAAAAGTTTTGAAAAACATGTACGGTTGCTCGGTTTTTTTAGCACGAGTTTCAAACGTCTCGGTTTGGGGTTTCCGAATTAGGGTTTCGATTTTAAGAACTTTTTTACTGCTTTATACACTCCGTTTCTTCGAAATTCTATTCTAAATCATCATGCCTCGTCATTCCCTAAAAAATTTGCGAAAAACATGGACAGTTACTCGGTTTTTTAGCACGTGTTTCAAACGTCCCGGTTTGGGGTTTCCGAATTAGGGTTTAAATTTTAAGCACTTTTTTATTGATTTATACACTCCGTTTCTTCGACATTCTATTCTTAATCATCATGCCTAATCATTCCTGACAAAAATTTAGAAAAACATGGATAGTTTATCGGTTTTTATAGCACGTGTTTCAAACGTCCCTGTTTGGGGTTTCTGAATTAGGGTTTCGATTTGAAGCACTTTTTTAGTGCTTTATACACTCCGTTTCTTCGACATTCTATTCTAAATCATCATGCCTAAGCATTCCCCACAAAAGTTTCTTAAAACATGGACAGTTACTCGGTTTTTTTAGCACGTGTTTCAAACGTCCCGGTTTGGGGTTTCTGAATTAGGGTTTGGATTTTAAGCACTTTTTTACTGCTTTATACCCTCCATTTCTTCGACATTCTATTATTAATCATCATGCCTAATCATTCCTCACAAAAATTTAGAAAAACATGGACAGTTTATCGGTTTTTTTAGCACGTGTTTCAAACGTCCCGGTTTGGGGTTTCCGAATCAGGGTTTCGATTTTAAGCATTTTTTTACTTCTTTATACACTCAGTTTCTTCGAAATTCTCTTATAAATCATCATGCCTAATCATTCCCCAAAAAAGGTTCTTAAAACATGGACAGTTACTCAGTGTTTTAGCACGTGTTTCAAACGTCCCGGTTTGGGGTTTCCGAATTAGGATTTCGATTTCAAGCACTTTTTTAGTGCTTTATACACTCCGTTTCTTCGACATTCTATTCTAAATCATCATGCCTAAGCATTCCCCACAAAAGTTTCTTAAAACATGGACAATTACTTAGTTTTTATAGCACGTGTTTCAAACGTCCCAGTTTGGGGTTTCCGAATTAGGGTTTCGATTTTAAGCACTTTTTTACAGCGTTATACACTCCGTTTCTTCGACATTCTATTCTAAATCATCATGCCTAATCATTCCCCCCTAAAGTTTCTTAAAACATGGACAGTTACTCGGTTTTTTAGCACGAGTTTCAAACGTCCCGGTTTGGGGTTTCCGAATTAGGGTTACGATTTCAAGCACTTTTTTACTGCTTTATACACACCGCTTCTTCGACATTCTATTATGAATCATCATTTCTATACATTCCTCAGAAATTTTTCGAAAAATATGGACAGTTACTTGTCTTTTTTAGCACTTGTTTCAAACGTCCCGGTTTGGGGTTTCTGAATTAGGGTTTGATTTTAAGCACTTTTATTACTGCTTTATACACTTCGATTTTTCGAAATTCTCTTATAAATCATCATGCCTAATCATTCCCTACAAAATTTCCGTAAAACATGGACAGTTACTCGGGTTTTTAGCACGAGTTTCAAACGTCCCGGTTTGGGGTTTTTGAATTAGGGTTTCGATTTTAAGTACTTTTTTACAACGTTAGACACTCCGTTTCTTTGACATTCTATTCTAAATCATCATGCCTAATCATTCCCCCCTAAAGTTTCTTAAAACATGGACAGTTACTCGGTTTTTTAGCACGAGTTTCAAACGTCCCGGTTTGGGGTTTCCGAATTAGGGTTACGATTTCAAGCACTTTTTTACTGCTTTATACACACCGCTTCTTCGACATTCTATTATGAATCATCATTTCTATACATTCCTCAGAAATTTTTCGAAAAATATGGACAGTTACTTGTCTTTTTTAGCACTTGTTTCAAACGTCCCGGTTTGGGGTTTCTGAATTAGGGTTTGATTTTAAGCACTTTTATTACTGCTTTATACACTTCGATTTTTCGAAATTCTCTTATAAATCATCATGCCTAATCATTCCCTACAAAATTTCCGTAAAACATGGACAGTTACTCGGGTTTTTAGCACGAGTTTCAAACGTCCCGGTTTGGGGTTTTTGAATTAGGGTTTCGATTTTAAGTACTTTTTTACAACGTTAGACACTCCGTTTCTTTGACATTCTATTCTAAATCATCATGCCTAATCATTCCCCCCTAAAGTTTCTTAAAACATGGACAGTTACTCGGTTTTTTAGCACGAGTTTCAAACGTCCCGGTTTGGGGTTTCCGAATTAGGGTTACGATTTCAAGCACTTTTTTACTGCTTTATACACACCGCTTCTTCGACATTCTATTATGAATCATCATTTCTATACATTCCTCAGAAATTTTTCGAAAAATATGGACAGTTACTTGTCTTTTTTAGCACTTGTTTCAAACGTCCCGGTTTGGGGTTTCTGAATTAGGGTTTGATTTTAAGCACTTTTATTACTGCTTTATACACTTCGATTTTTCGAAATTCTCTTATAAATCATCATGCCTAATCATTCCCTACAAAATTTCCGTAAAACATGGACAGTTACTCGGGTTTTTAGCACGAGTTTCAAACGTCCCGGTTTGGGGTTTTTGAATTAGGGTTTCGATTTTAAGTACTTTTTTACAACGTTAGACACTCCGTTTCTTTGACATTCTATTCTAAATCATCATGCCTAATCATTCCCCCCTAAAGTTTCTTAAAACATGGACAGTTACTCGGTTTTTTAGCACGAGTTTCAAACGTCCCGGTTTGGGGTTTCCGAATTAGGGTTACGATTTCAAGCACTTTTTTACTGCTTTATACACACCGCTTCTTCGACATTCTATTATGAATCATCATTTCTATACATTCCTCAGAAATTTTTCGAAAAATATGGACAGTTACTTGTCTTTTTTAGCACTTGTTTCAAACGTCCCGGTTTGGGGTTTCTGAATTAGGGTTTGATTTTAAGCACTTTTATTACTGCTTTATACACTTCGATTTTTCGAAATTCTCTTATAAATCATCATGCCTAATCATTCCCTACAAAATTTCCGTAAAACATGGACAGTTACTCGGGTTTTTAGCACGAGTTTCAAACGTCCCGGTTTGGGGTTTTTGAATTAGGGTTTCGATTTTAAGTACTTTTTTACAACGTTAGACACTCCGTTTCTTTGACATTCTATTCTAAATCATCATGCCTAATCATTCCCCCCTAAAGTTTCTTAAAACATGGACAGTTACTCGGTTTTTTAGCACGAGTTTCAAACGTCCCGGTTTGGGGTTTCCGAATTAGGGTTACGATTTCAAGCACTTTTTTACTGCTTTATACACACCGCTTCTTCGACATTCTATTATGAATCATCATTTCTATACATTCCTCAGAAATTTTTCGAAAAATATGGACAGTTACTTGTCTTTTTTAGCACTTGTTTCAAACGTCCCGGTTTGGGGTTTCTGAATTAGGGTTTGATTTTAAGCACTTTTATTACTGCTTTATACACTTCGATTTTTCGAAATTCTCTTATAAATCATCATGCCTAATCATTCCCTACAAAATTTCCGTAAAACATGGACAGTTACTCGGGTTTTTAGCACGAGTTTCAAACGTCCCGGTTTGGGGTTTTTGAATTAGGGTTTCGATTTTAAGTACTTTTTTACAACGTTAGACACTCCGTTTCTTTGACATTCTATTCTAAATCATCATGCCTAATCATTCCCCACAAAAGGTTTTTAAAACATGGACAGTTACTCAGTTTTTTTAGCACGTGTTTAAAAAGTTCCGGTTTCGGGTTTCCGAATTAGGATTTCGATTTTAATCACGTTTTACTGCTTTATACACTCGGTTTCATCGACATTCTCATCTAAATCGTCATGCCTAATCATTCCCCATAAAAGTGTCGAAAAACATGGACAGTTACTCGGTTTTTGTAGTACTTATTTCAAACGTACCAGTTTGGGGTTTCCGAATCAGGGTTACAATTTCAAGAATTTTTTTACTGCTTTATACCCTCTGCTAATCATTCCCCATGAAATTTTCGAAAAACATGGACAGTTACTGGATTATTTTAGCACGTGTTTCAAACGTCCCAGTTTCGGGTTTCCGAATTAGGGTTTCGATTTTAAGCTCTTTTTTACTCCTTTATACACTCCATTTCTTCGACATTCGGTTCTAAATCATCATTCCTAATCATTCCCCACAAAAGATTCTTAAAACATGGACAATTACTCGATTTTTTTAGCACCTGTTTCAAACGTCCCGGTTTGGGGTTTCAGAATTACAATTTCGATTTTAAGCATTTTTTTACTGCTTTATACACTCCGTTTCTTCGACATTCTATTCTAATCAGTATGCCTAATAATTCCCCATAAAAGTTTCGAAAAACATGGACAGTTCCCCAATTTTTGTAGCACGTGTTTCAAACGTCCCGGTTTGGGGTTTCCGAATTAGGGTTTCGATTTTAAGCACTTTTTTACTGCTTTATACACTCCATTTCTTCAAAATTCTATTCTAAATCATCATGTTTCATCATTCCCTACAAAAGTTTCAAAAAACATGAACAGTTACTTGGTTTTTTTAGCACGTGTTTCAAACGTCCCGATTTGGGGTTTCCGAATTAGTGTTTCGACTTTAAGCACTTTTTTACTGCTTTATACACTCCATTTCGTCGACATTCTATTCTAAATCATCATGCCTGATCATTCCTCACAAAAGTTTCGAAAAACATGGACAGTTACTAGGTGTTTTTAGCACGTGTTTCAAACGTCCCGGTTTGGGGTTTCCGAATTAGGTTTTCGATTTGAAGCTCTTTTTCACTGCTTTATACACTCCGTTTCTTCAACATTCTATTCGAAATCAAAATGCCTAATCATTCTCCACAAAAGGTTTTTAAAACATGGACAGTTACTCGGTTTTTTTAGCACGTGTTTCAAACGTCCCGGTTTGGGGTTTTCGAATTAGGATTTCGATTTTAAGCAAATTTTACTCTTTATACACTCTGTTTCTTTGACATTCTCTTCTAAATCATCATACCTAATCATTCCTTATAAAAGTTTCAAAAACATGGATAGTTACTCGGTTTTTGTAGCACTTGTTTCAAACGTCCCTATTTGGGGTTTCCGAATTAGGGTTACGATTTCGAGCACTTTTTTACTGCTTTATACACTCTGTTTCTTTGACATTCTATTCTAAATCATCATGCCTAATTATTCTCCTTTAAAGTTTTGAAAACCATGGACAGTTACTCGGTTTTTTAGCACGTGTTTCAAACGTCCCGGTTTGGGGTTTTCGAATTAGGGTTTCGATTTCAAGCACTTTTTTACTGCTTTATACACTCCACTTCTTCGACATTCTATTCTTAATAATCATGCCTAATCATTCCCAAATAGGGTTATTATAAGATGGAAAGTTACTTGGTTTGTTTAGCACGTGTTTCAAACGTCCCGGTTTGGGGTTTCCGAATTAGGTTTTCGATTTGAAGCACTTTTTCACTGCTTTATACACTCCGTTTCTTCGACATTCTATTCTAAATCATCAAGCCTAATCATTCCCCACAAAAGTTTCAAAAAACATGGACAGTTACTCGGTTATTTTAGCACGTGTTTCAAACGTCCCGGTTTGGGGTTTCCGAATTAGGGTTCAATTTTAAGCACTTTTTTACTGCTTTATACACTCCGTTTCTTCGACATTCTATTCTAAATAATCATGCCTAATCATTCCCCACAAGAGTTTCGAAAAACATGGATAGTTACTCTGTGTTTTTAGCACGTGTTTCAAACGTCCCGGTTTGGGATTTCCGAATTTGGGTTACGATTTCAAGCACTTTTTTACTGCTTTATACACTCCGTTTCTTCGACATTCTATTCTAAATCATCATGCCTAATCATTTCCTACAAAAAATTTTATAAACATGTACAGTTACTCGGTTTTTTTAGCTCGTGTTTCAAACGTTTCGGTTTGGGGTTTCCGAATTAGGGTTTCAATTTTAAGCACTTTTTTACTGCTTTATACACTCCGCTTCTTCGACATTCTATTCTAAATCATTATTTCTAATCATTCCCCACAAAAGTTTTGAAAAAGATGGAAAGTTACTTGGATTCTTTAGCACGTGTTTCAAACGTCCTGGTTTCGGGTTTCCGAATTAGGGTTTCGATTTTAAGCACTTTTTTACTTTTTTATACACTCCGTTTCTTCAACATTCTATTCTAAATCAGCATGCCTAATCATTCCCCACAAAAGATCCGAAAAACATGGATAGTTCCCCGATTTTTGTAGCACGTGCTTCAAACGTCCCGGTTTAGGGTTTCCGAATTAGGGTTTTGATTTTAAGCACTTTTTTTTACTGCTTTAAACACTTCGCTTCTTCGACATTCTATTCTAAATCATCATTTCTAATCATTCCCAACAAAAGTTTCAAAAAACATGAATAGTTATTCGGTTTTTTTAGCACCTGTATCAAACGTCCCGGTTTGGGGTTTCCGAATTAGGGTTTCGATTTAAAGAACTTTTTTATTGCTTTATACCATCGGTTTCTGAAACATTCTGTTCAAATCATCTTGCCTAATAATTTTTACGAAGTGGGTAATAAATGATAATCTAGAGATTATTTTTAGCACAAATAATTTTTACAAATATAATATGGTTTTTTTTTTTAAATATAACTATGAGATTCCACGTCTGTCTGAAGGAGTAACGAAACATTTTTTTTATAAGGGTGTGGAAACCTCTCCCTTGTAAATTGTAAAATTGGCGGGGATGTATAATGAGTCAAAGCGGATAAATATATGTTAACAATGAGTTTTGATATATATTGATGTTAGTATGACATAACAATACAACTTCTAAAACATGACAAGACTAAGATTGTTATTACATGCATGCTTTGAAAATCTTTTAAAGTTTACTTAAGATGAAAATGGTTATAAGATAAAAGATCTCAAAAAAAAAAATAAAAAATAAAAAAAAGTTAGACTTTTCTTTAGGATCCCAAAAATGAATTTTAAAACATAAATTAGACGGTTAAACTTCGATATAGTCTATAAAGTGTTGTTTGAGAATAAGAAGTGATTGATTAGAGATGTAGTGCAAAGACTTGTTCAATGTCAAAATGAAAGGAAAAAGCTTTGCTCTAAATCCAATGGAGAAAGAGCAGATGACCTTTATATCCATAGCTAGTGCCACTAAGATTTGGCACAAAAGACTTGGGCTCTTTCATCATCGAGTTTGCTTTAGATTCAGTCAAAGAAGCTGGTAGAAAGACTCGCCGACATTAATGATTACATTCCTCTTTTCCGTGCTTGTAATTTTGGGGAACAACATAGGCAACCCTTTCCTAAACATTCATGGAGAGCCTCGAAAAAACTGCAGCTGGTTCATACTGATCTTTGTGGTCGTCAACGAACACCATCATTAAATGGTAATCTTTATTACATTATTTTTATTGATGATCTTGTGAGAATGTGTTGGATCTTCTTTTGCTCAAGCAAAGGCCAGAAGTTGCGGATGTATATTGAAATTCAAAGCTAGAGTTGAGAATGAAAGTGCATGCTGATTCAGACTATAAGATCAGATAATTGCAAGGAGTACATTTAACAGTTTTTGTGAAGAGACTGGAATTGAACAAAAATTGACAGCACTATACACTCCTCAATAGAATGACGTCAGTGAAAGGAGGAATAGATTCATAATGGAGATGATATTTCATCTATTGAAGAGTTTAGATGACCATAAAGTATCTTATGCATCGTTCATGTTCTAGGATGATGCACAAATGTGTTTCTCAGTCCTAATGGTGGTGTAATCACACGACATTATGAGAAGAGTATTACTTGAGCATGGCCACATGTATAAAACAATAGGAATTCACCAAGAATTCATGAGGCGAATGAGCTTAGCCTAGCCTCGAAATTGGTCTACATTAAGACAAAGAAGGCAGAGAGATTTATCGTAGACTTGGATGAAGGTGTTTGCCTCGACCTAGGCTTACTCAGTAAAGCTATTCATTAAGATTTTCTCAACTCGACCAAGGTGGCCTCAACCTAAGTGACTTGTTTCTAGCCTCGATGGCTTAGGCCTCGACCTTGACTCTAAGATCATCCCTTTGTCATGGCTTTCTAATACTGCATGGTAACAAATTTTGATTTAACTTATTTTATTCGGTTTGACATTCCTCGTATTTTATTTTTTATTCACTCATTCCAATTTAGGTTTAGCTTCTTCTTTAGTCTCTAGTTAATGTTTTATGTAACGATCCTAAATTTTTACATACTCAGAGTTGCTACCAAGTCTCATGCTTATCTCTTAAATGCGGAATATAACTCTTAGATACTCATCATAAATAACGGAAAATTTAAAACACATTCAGAACACTTCAAACTACTAGAACACATTGTCGGTCTTACGTGTTTCAAAACGTTGGAATTTAAAATTAACACAAAACAATTACAAATGGAATAATCTAAATAATGAAATAAAAGCGTCCTATACTCCTATGATTAAGAATTTAAACATGCAACTACCTTATGTACGTACCACAGTATCTATTTCCGATGTCGTCGTCGTCCGTACATGGGCGTTTTGTCTTTACCTGAAAAATGATATGTGGCACACGGCTTAAGTATTTCAAAGAATACTCAGTAAGTGACCCACTGTAGGGGTCATGCTGATGCAACCACATGCAACATGCTCTTGGGATCGAGCTCTAGCTCATCTAGGAGTGACCTCCAATCTCGAACAAATTGGATGTGTAGTACTTCCTTTACACATGACCAACACATGCGAGCGTGAATCCTCCGGGCACTCGCCTGGACCCTTTAATCAAGCTAATCTGTAACGACGTCTGGAAGTCAGCGGAACCCCATAGTGTCATGAACTATTCAAACTTGATAGTTTGGCTAATTATCATAGGTTTAATGTATGGAGCACAATTACGAGTATGAACTATTTATTGGGTTGTTTTTCTTGAGGCTTCAACTCTACCGGAGAAAGGAGAGACTTAAAATATAAATATATCTAAGAATAGCTGATCGCTTGTGGATGTATAGAATAAAATGATGTAAAATTCACAAGAATAAGTGCAAGTATACACTATCACAAGTACCAAGTAATAAGTAAATTATCGATTCCACAGGGAACCTATCTTTTTGATTAATTTTATCGCTGAAAATTGAGTTTTTGGGTAACATTCAAATGGGTGTTGGAGATTTTAACTATTTAAACAAAACTAAAACAGAGTGCTACTGCTGTCGAAAAACAGAAAATTATGAGACAATAAACTATAATGAGGAAGGTTCGGCTAAGAGAGATTAAATAGATAAGTTGTTGAGTTTTGTGGTTGATTTTAGTTCCTTTTAATAGATTCTCAAGCCCACTTCTGAGGGTCATGAATGGTGATTATTTCCATAATCGTTGTAATTTCTATTAACAAGGCTATAGGAGAAGAATTATTCCTAACCCTTCTATTACCCTTCAAGTCTCCTTGCTATCAAACTAGAGTATTAAAGAGGATTTCATTGCTCCCTCTCTTCTCCCGAACAAGAGAACAACTATGTATGTAAAGTAGCTAATTAAACATACATGTAAATCATTAACAACAACTCTTTAATAAACTAAAATCATACCGTCAACATACTTAAACTATATAAAACTCTCTCGCCTCCCCTATTAAGTTTAGCTCTCCATACAAACTGAATTAAACTGAGGAATCTACATCTTCATCAAGTAAAATTGATGGAATAAGAAAAGAGAATAAGGAAATAGATAGTTATCCCGGTTTGTTGTCGTTCGTCAATGGAAGTTCCCTTCTCTTGAGCTCTCACGTCCACCTCTTTGCCCTAATCAATCCTTGTTGGTCTCCTTTTCCTTCTGCTGTCAACAGCTGCTGGATTAGGGTTTTCTTCTTCTTCTCTAGTTTCATAGCAGTTCACTGCAACAGAGGCTGCTGCTGTATAATTCGATTTTTCTCCCCAAAGTGTGGCTCTCCTCCTCTTGGTCTTCCTTCTCCTTTTATATTGAGCATGGGTGCCCCTTTAGGGCTGAAAATGAATAAGTTGTCCACATAGGATGTTCCTCATTGGGTAATCAATGACCCACTTGAACTGCTGACGTGGATTTAAAATTTCTATGTCATCCCTCATTTGTTTCCAAATTTGCTACTCCCACATGGTTTAGCATAAATGTCTGAAATTTTACCACGTAACTCAATTAAACATACAATTAAGATCGATTTATGCAAAATCATATTTTTTTTCATGTTGGACCGCAATAAACGATTTCAAGCTCACTAAGTAGAATAAATGGGGTAATAAATTATTAAATTGTGAATAAGAGTGCAATATTAACTACAAAAGAACTTGATATGACTCTACTATTAGAGAGTTATCAATAGCTCAACAATCCTCACATTTGTGCCGATCAAGGTAGTTCTTAAACAAAGATACTCTAATTTTCCATACGTTAATAACTTCGCCTACGAAATGGCTTTAATGTTGGCTTTGTTGAATGACTTGTATGATGTACGAATGACGAAGTTTTTTATGATTGTTTGATGCATTTTGTGGTACGTTATGTTTATGAAATGATACAAGATGTACTATAATATGATTATGTCATGTTATGGAACTATGTTGTAATGTTAATGTTGTATGATGCATGAACCTCCATATATTACACTACATAAACTACGATATCATGTACTATAATATGATTATGTCATGATATGATTATGCATGAACCCCCATTTTCTCCTGGAATGATTCTTGGCCCTTTATATTTTCTTTGGCCTTTTCACTCAAATTAGCTATCCAATCACCCATTTTCTCTTCTTTTTTTCATTTAAGTTTATTCCCAACAAAACTCCCCCACATAAACTTCAATGCTCTTGTCGTCTGTCATGCCAATCGTCTTCTTGTATTTGTCAAAAAGTACTTTCGGTAGCGGTTTTGTAAAGATGTCCGCAACTTGATCCTGACTTGCCACATGCAGCAATTTCACGTTTCCTTCCTTCACATGGTCTCAGATTAAATTTAATCGAACGTCAATGTGTTTGCTTCTTTCACGGTTTACTAGGTTCTTGGCAACTCAATTGCTGATTTGTTGTCAACTTGTATTACGGTTGCACCTCGATGCTTTTTCTCCATCTTACTCAACAAGTTTCTAAGCCATATTGCGTGACACACACATCAAGATGCTGCTACATACTCAGCTTCGCACGTCGAGAGTGTCACGATCGGTTGCTTCTTTGAAAGCCAAGTAAATGTTGTGTTGCCCATGAAGAATACATAACCCGATGTACTTTTTCGATCGTCTATGTCTCCGCACCAATCACTGTTAGAGTAATCGACTAACTTGTAATATTCTGTTTTTCAGTAGAATAACCCAAGTGACAATGTTCCTTGGACGTATCGAGAACTTGCTTCAACGCTTTTCAATGTGAATAAATTGGCTCCTCCATGAACCGACTTATTATGCCAACACTTAATGAAAGATCTAGGCTTGTGCATGTAAGATTGCGAAGGCTTCCCACCAGGCTTCTGTACCTATTTGCATCTAACTCGTTCTCCTTCATCGTACTTTGAGAGGTTTGCACCTGGTTCCATTGGTGTAGATACCGGGTTGCAATTTTTCATCTTGTACTTCTTCAAAATTTCCTTTGCATATTTCTCCTGTGATATAAAAATACATGTTTCTCTTTGTTTAACCTCCAAACCGAGGAAAAACTTTAACAAGCCCAAGTCTGTCATCTCAAATTCTCGCGTCATTGTGCTTTTGAACTCTTCTATCATTTCATTATTGTTGCCTGAGAAGATGAGGTCATCGACATAGAGAGCGACAAGTATCACATCGCCTCCACTCTTCTTTGTATAATGTGAATGTTGGTGGGGACATTGCTTCTACCCGTTCTCCTTGAAGTATGTGTCGATACGAGTATTCCATCCTCGTGGTGCTTGTTTCAACCCGTAAAGCGCCTTCTTCAATTTTAGTACCTTCTTCTTCTCCAATTTTCACATACCCGGGAGGTTGTTCGAGGTATACTTCTTCTTTAAGCACACAATTCAAGAATGCTGACTTGACATCCATTTGAAAAATCGGCCATTTGAATTAGGCTGCTTGGGAAATGATCAATCAGATTGTCTCCATTCTAGCGACAGGAACAAACACTTCGTCATAGTCAATTCCCGCCTTTTGCTTGTATCCCTTCGCAACAATTTGCGCCTTGTACCGTTCAATCTCGCCTTGAGCATTCATCTTTTTCTTGAATACCCACTTCCCACCTATGGGCTGACTTCCTACCGATAATTTTGTCACTTCCTGATAAGACAAGGAATCAACTACAAGGGGAATAAGATTCGGATTACCTTGTTGATCGAATATCTCAAGGCAAGAACACTTGATTGAGATTCTAATCACTCCACAAGCAAGATCGATCATGTCTAGCTTGAATGACTCTTGTTGATCAAATATCTCAAACACTTGTTTGAGATTCGAATCACTCCACAAGCAAGATTGATCATGTCGAGCTTGAATGATTCTACATGCAATCTAAACTACATAGAATTGCAAAGAAACTTAGCCATTGGCTAAAGAAAAGCACAAATGCTTCTTTTACTCTATTTTCCAAGTCTTCTTACAAATACAACATACATGGCTTTATATAGCCTCAAAATGAAACTACTAAAGGCATTCCAAGAGTTGTAACATTTATACTTAATGGCCATAATGAGCCATTATGTAAATGTAACCTAAAAATACAATAACTCTAAATTACTCTAAATTGTAACCCACCCAAAATTTACAACAATCAAACTTCATTCTTCTTCAATGTAGCATGAGTTGAAACATCTTTTGATAATTTTGACAACTTTTTCTTCACATCTTCATTGAAGTATATTGTATGATTGATGTCTCTTGGTTCATATCACTTCCCATGTGTTGTTGCGATGAATCGGTTTGCCACTTTGTGTCTCGCACCGCCTCTTCAAAGCTGATATTTTCAGCATCTGCCATAAGACATACAAGGTGTACCTCATTAGTTGAGTCATACAAAACTCGCAAACTCCGCATTTTGGGTTGTCGTGGTTCATCTTCATCATTGAAAATTTTTGAGTCTGTTGGTGTAGCGACTGATGATTCTCCTACTTCGATGTTGACATCCGTCGAATTGTTCCAATCCCATTCGCTTGCTTCATTTACTCGCACATTGTGATTTCACTATCATCATCATACTTATCGGGTCAAGTAGCTTGTATCCTTTTGTCTTCTCATCATATCAAATAAAGATATACCTTTTACTTTTGTCTTCGAGCTTCGTTCTTCGTTGGTCCCGTACGTGAGCATAAGCCACACTACCGAACACTTTAAGGGTGAGAAATTGTAGGTTTTTGTCCGTTCCAAGCCTCTTGTGGTGTTTGATCATCTAACTTTGCATGTGGACATCGATTTTGTACATAGATGGTGCATTGCACGGCTTCTGCCCAAAATTCCTTCGACATCCTTTTTCTCTTAAGCATTGAGATAACCATGTCGAGAATGGCCCGGTTCTTTCTCTCGGCCACACCATTTTATTGAGGGGTGTACGGTGCGGTTAAAAATCACCTTATGCCTTGCTCCTCGCAGTACTCCATGAAAGCCGTCGAAGTATACTAGCCACATCTATTGGATCGTACAGCTTTGATGTGTCTACCAGTTTCCTTCTCCACCATTACTTTAAAATTTTTTAACACCTCGAATGCCTTGGATTTTCCTTTCAGATAGTAAGCCCAAGTTTTTCCTGAGTGATCATCGATAAAGGAAATGAAATACCTATTTTCGCTGAAGGACTCGGGGTTAACTGGTCCACATATATCTGTATTGATCAACTAGAGACGTTAGTTGGAAGGAGGAACGAAACATTTTTTTTCGATGTTGAGCACTTTTTTACTGCTTTATACACTCCGTTTCTTTGACATTATATTCTTAATCATCATGCCTAATCATTCCCCAAAAAAGTTTCTTAAAACATGGATAGTTACTCGGATTTTTTTAGCACGTGTTTCAAACGACCCGGTTTAGGGTTTCGATTTTAAGCACTTTTTTACTGCTTTATACACTCCGTTTCTTCGACATTCTATTCTTAATCATCATGCCTAATCATTCCCCACAAAAGTTTCAAAAAAACATGGACAGTTACTCGGTTATTTTAGCATGTGTTTCAAACGTCCCGGTTTGGGGTTTCCGAATTAGGGGTTCGATTTTAAGTACTTTTTTACTGCTTTATACACTCTATTTCTTCGACAATCTATTCTAAATCATCATGCCTAATCATTCCTCACAAAAGTTTCTTAGAACATGGAAAGTTACTTGGTTTCTTTAGCACGTGTTTCAAACGTCTTGGTTTGAGGTTTCCGAATTAGGGTTTCGATTTTAAACACTTTTTTATTGCTTTATCCACTCCATTTCTTCAAAATTCTATTCTAAATCATCATGCCTCATCATTACCTACAAAAGTTTCGAAAAACATGAATAGTTACTTCGTTTTTTAGCACGTGTTTCAAACGTCCCAGTTTGGGGTTTCTGAATTAGGGTTTCAATTTTAAGCCGTTTTTTACTGCTTTATACACTCCGTTTCTTCGACATTCTATTCTTCATCATCATGGGTAATCATTCCCCACAAAAGTTTCGAAAAACATGGACAGTTTATCGGTTTTTTAGACCATGTTTGAAACGTTCCAGTTTGTAGTTTCCGAAATAGGGTTCGATTTTAAGCACTTTTTTACTGCTTTATACACTCTTTTTATTCAACATTCTATTCTAAATCATCATGCCTAATCCTTCCCCAAAAAAGTTTCTTAAAACATGGAAAGTTACTCGGTTTCGTTAGGACGTGTTTCAACGTCCCAATTTGGGTTTTCCGAATTAGGGTTTCGATTTGAAGCACTTTTTTACTGCTTTATACACTCCATTTCTTCAACATTCTATTATAAATCATCATGCCTAATAATTCCCCACAAAATTTTTGAAAAACATGTACGGTTGCTCGGTTTTTTTAGCACGAGTTTCAAACGTCTCGGTTTGGGGTTTCCGAATTAGGGTTTCGATTTTAAGCACTTTTTTACTGCTTTATACACTCCTTTTCTTCGAAATTCTATTCTAAATCATCATGCCTCGTCATTCCCTAAAAAAGTTGCGAAAAACATGGAAAGTTACTCGGTTTTTTAGCACGTGTTTCAAACGTCCCGGTTTGGGGTTTCCGAATTAGGGTTTAAATTTTAAGAACTTTTTTATGATTTATACACTCCGTTTCTTCGACACTCTATTCTTAATCATCATGCCTAATCCTTCCCCAAAAAAGTTTCTTAAAACATGGAAAGTTACTCGGTTTCTTTAGCACGTGTTTCAACGTCCCGATTTGGGTTTTCCGAATTAGGGTTTCGATTTGAAGCACTTTTTTACTGCTTTATACACTCCATTTCTTCAACATTCTATTCTAAATCATCATGCCTAATAATTTCCCACAAAAGTTTTGAAACACATGTACGGTTGCTCGGTTTTTTTTAGCACGAGTTTCAAACGTCTAGGTTTGGGGTTTCCGAATTAGGGTTTCGATTTGAAGCACTTTTTTAGTGCTTTATACCCTCCGTTTCATCGACATTCTATTCTAAATCATCATGCCTAAGCATTCCCCACAAAAGTTTCTTAAAACATGGACAATTACTCGGTTTTTTTAGCACGTGTTTCAAACGTCCCGGTTTGGGGTTTCTGAATTAGGGTTTGGATTTTAAGCACTTTGTTACTGCAATATACCTTCCATTTCTTCGACATTCTATTCTAAATCGTCATGCCTAATCATTCCCCATCAAAAGTTCTTAAAACATGGACAATTAATAAGTTTTTAGCACGTGTTTTAAACGTCCCGGTTTGGGGTTTCCGAATTAGGATTTTGATTTTAAGCACTTCTTACTTCTTTATACACTCGGTTTATTCGACATTCTCTTCTAAATCATCATGCCTAATCATTCCCCCAGAAAGTTTCTTAAAACATGGACAGTTACTCGGTTTTTTAGCACGTGTTTCAAACGTCCCGGTTTGGGGTTTCCGAATCAGGATTTCGATTTTAAGCACTTTTTTACTTCTTTATACACTCAGTTTCTTCGAAATTCTCTTATAAATCATCATGCCTAATCATTCCCCACAAAAGGTTCTTAAAACATGGACAGTTACTCAGTTTTTTAGCACGTGTTTCAAACGTCCCGGTTTGGGGTTTCCGAATAAGGATTTCGATTTTAAGCACTTTTTTAGTGCTTTATACACTCCGTTTCTTCGACATTCTATTCTAAATCATCATGCCTAAGCATTCCCCACAAAAGTTTCTTAAAACATGGACAGTTACTCAGTTTTTATAGCACGTGTTTCAAACGTCCCAGTTTGGGGTTTCCAAATTAGGGTTTCGATTTTAAGCACTTTTTTACAGCGTTATACACTCCGTTTCTTCAACATTCTATTCTAAATCATCATGCCTAAGCATTCCCCATAAAAGTTTCTTAAAACATGGACAGTTACTCAGATTTTATAGCACGTGTTTCAAACGTCCCAGTTTGGGGTTTCCCAATTAGGGTTTCGATTTTAAGCACTTTTTTACAGCGTTATACACTCCGTTTCTTCGACATTCTATTCTAAATCATCATGCCTAATCATTCCCCCCTAAAGTTTCTTAAAACATGGACAGTTACTCGGTTTTTTAGCACGAGTTTCAAACGTCCCGGTTTGGGGTTTCCGAATTAGGGTTACGATTTCAAGCACTTTTTTAATGCTTTATACACACCGCTTCTTCGACATTCTATTATAAATCATCATTTCTATACATTCCCCAGAAAATTTTTGAAAAATATGGACAGTTACTTGTCTTTTTTAGCACTTGTTTCAAACGTCCCGGTTTGGGGTTTCTGAATTAGGGTTTGATTTTAAGCACTTTTATTACTGCTTTATACACTTCGATTCTTCGAAATTCTCTTATAAATCATCATGCCTAATCATTCCCTACAAAATTTCCGTAAAACATGGACAGTTACTCAGGTTTTTAGCACGAGTTTCAAACGTCCCGGTTTGGGGTTTCTGAATTAGGGTTTCGATTTTAAGCACTTTTTTACAACCAGTTTCTTCGACATTCTATTCTAAATCATCATGCCTAATCATTCCCCACAAAAGGTTTTTAAAACATGGACAATTACTCGGTTTTATTAGCACGTGTTTCAAACGTTCCAGTTTCGGGTTTTCGACATTCTCTTCGAAATCATCATGCCTAATCATCCCCCATAAAAGTGTCGAAAAACATGGACAGTTACTCGGTTTTTGTAGTACTTATTTCAAACGTACCGGTTTGGGGTTTCCGAATTAGGCTTACGATTTCAAGCATTTTTTTACTGCTTTATACCCTCTGTATCTTCGACATTCTATTCTAAATCATCATGCCTAATCATTCCCCATGAAAGTTTCGAAAAACATGGACAGTTACTGGATTATTTTAGCACGTGTTTCAAACGTCCAAGTTTCGGGTTTCCGAATTAGGGTTTTGATTTTAAGCACTTTTTTACTCCTTTATACACTCCGTTTCTTTGACATTCTATTCTAAATCATCATTCCTAATCATTCCCCACAAAAGATTCTTAAAACATGGACAATTACTCGATTTTTTTAGCACCTGTTTCAAACGTCCCGGTTTGGGGTTTCAGAATTACGATTTCGATTTTAAGAATTTTTTTACTGCTTTATACACTCCGTTTCTTCGACATTCTATTCTAATTAGTATGCCTAATAATTCCCCATAAAAGTTTCGAAAAACATGGACAGTTCCCTGATTTTTGTAGCACGTGTTTCAAACGTCCCGGTTTGGGGTTTATGAATTAGGGTTTCGAATTTAAGCACATTTTTACTGCTTTATACACTCCGTTTCTTCGACATTCTATTCTAATTAGTATGCCTAATAATTCCCCATAAAAGTTTCGAAAAACATGGACAGTTCCCTGATTTTTGTAGCACGTGTTTCAAACGTCCCGGTTTGGGGTTTATGAATTAGGGTTTCGAATTTAAGCACTTTTTTACTGCTTTATACACTCCATTTGTTCAAAATTCTATTCTAAATCATCATGTCTCATCATTCCCTACAAAAATTTCAAAAAACATGAACAGTTACTTGGTTTTTTTAGCACGTGTTTCAAACATCCCGGTTTGGGGTTTCCGAATTAGTGTTTCGACTTTAAGCACTTTTTTACTACTTTATACACTTCGTTTCTTCGACATTCTATTCTAAATCATCATGCCTGATCATTCCCTACAAAAGTTTCGAAAAACATGGACAGTTACTAGGTGTTTTTAACACGTGTTTCAAACGTCCCGGTTTGGGGTTTCCGAATTAGGTTTTCGATTTGAAGCTCTTTTTCACTGCTTTATACACTCCGTTTCTTCAACATTCTATTCGAAATCAAAATGCCTAATCATTTCCCACAAAAGGTTTTTAAAACATGGACAGTTACTCGATTTTTTTAGCACGTGTTTCAAACATCCTGGTTTGGGGTTTCCGAATTACGATTTCGATTTTAAGCAAATTTTACTGCTTTATACACTCTGTTTCTTTGACATTGTCTTCTAAATCATCATACCTAATCATTCCTTATAAAAGTTTCAAAAACATGGATAGTTACTCGGTTTCTGTAGCACTTGTTTCAAACGTCCCTATTTAGGGTTTCCGAATTAGGGTTACGATTTCGAGCACTTTTGTACTGCTTTATACACTCCGTTTCTTCGATATTCTATTCTAAATCATCATGCCTAATTATTCCCCTTTAAATTTTTGAAAACCATGGACAGTTACTCGGTTTTTTAGCACGTGTTTCAAACGTCCCGGTTTGGAGTTTTCGAATTAGGGTTACGATTTCAAGCACTTTTTTACTGCTTTATACACTCCACTTCTTCGACATTCTATTCTTAATAAGCATGCCAATCATTCCCAAATAGGGTTATTAAAAGATGGAAAGTTACTTGGTTTGTTTAGCATGTGTTTCAAACGTCCCGATTTGGGGTTTCTGAATTAGGTTTTCGATTTGAAGCACTTTTTCACTGCTTTATACACTCCATTTCTTCGACATTCTATTCTAAATCATCAAGCCTAATCATTCCCCACAAAAGCTTCGAAAAACATGGACAGTTACTGGTTATTTTAGCACGTGTTTCAAACGTCCCGATTTGGGGTTTCCGAATTAGGGTTCAATTTTAAGCACTTTTTTACTGCTTTATACACTCCGTTTCTTCGACATTCTATTCTAAATCATCATGCCTAATCATTCCCCACAAAAGTTTCGAAAAACATGGACAGTTACTCTGTGTTTTTAGCACGTGTTTCAAACGTCCCGGTTTGGGGTTTCCGAATTTGGGTTACGATTTCAAGCACTTTTTTACTGCTTTATACACTCCGTTTCTTCGACATTCTATTCTAAATCATCATGCCTAATCATTTCCTACAAAATTTTTTATAAACATGTACAGTTACTCGGTTTTTTTAGCTCGTGTTTCAAATGTCTCGGTTTGGGGTTTCCAAATTAGGGTTTCGATTTTAAGCACTTTTTTACTGCTTTATACACTCTTTTTTTCGACATTCTATTCTAAATCATCATGCCTAATCATTCCCTACAAAAGTTTCTTAAAACGTAGACAGTTACTCGATTTTTTTAGCACGTGTTTCAAATGTCCCGGTTTTGGATTTTCGAAATAGGGTATCGATTTTAAGCACTTATTTACTGCTTTATACACTCCTTCTTCGACATTCTATTCTAAATCATCATATCTAATCATTTCCCACAAAAGTTTCGAAAAACATGGACATTTACCCGGTTTTTTTTAACGTGTTTCAAACGTCCCGGTTTGGGGTTTTCGAATTAGGGATTCGATTTTAAGCACTTTTTTACTGCTTTATACACTCCGCTTCTTCGAAATTCTATTCTAAATCATTATTTCTAATCATTCCCCACAAAAGTTTTGAAAAAGATGGAAAGTTACTTGGATTCTTTAGCACGTGTTTCAAACGTCCTGGTTTCGGGTTTTCGAATTAGGGTTTCGATTTTAAGCACTTTTTTACTTTTTATACACTCCGTTTCTTCAACATTCTATTCTAAATCAACATGCCTAATCATTCCCCACAAAAGATCCGAAAAACATGGATAGTTCCCCGATTTTTGTAGCACGTGCTTCAAACGTCCCGGTTTGGGGTTTCCGAATTAGGGTTTTGATTTTAAGCACTTTTTTTACTGCTTTAAACACTTCGCTTCTTCGACATTCTATTCTAAATCATCATTTCTAATCATTCCCAACAAAAGTTTCAAAAAACATGAATAGTTATTCGGTTTTTTTAGCACCTGTATCAAACGTCCCGGTTTGGGGTTTTCGAATTAGGGTTTCGATTTAAAGAACTTTTTTATTGCTTTATACACTCGGTTTCTGAAACATTCTGTTCTAAATCATCACGCCTAATAATTTTTACGAAGTGGGTAATAAATGATAATCTAGAGATTATTTTTAGGACAAATAATTTTTACAAATATAATATGGTTTTTTTTTTTAATATAACTATGAGATTCCACGTCTGTCTGAAGGAGTAACAAAACATTTTTTTTTATAAGGGTGTGGAAACCTCTCTCTTGTAAATTGTAAAATTGGCGGCGATGTATAATGAGTCAAAGCGGATAAATATATGTTCACAATGAGTTTTGATATATATTGATGTTAGTATGACATAACATATAACTTCTAAAACATGACAAGACTAAGATTGTTATTACATGCATGCTTTGAAAATCTTTTAAAGTTTACTTAAGATGAAAATGGTTATAAGATAAAAGATCTCAAAAAAAAAAAAAAAAAAAAAAAAAAAACTTCGATATAGGCTATAAAGTGTTGTTTGAGAATAAGGAGTGATTGATTAGAGATGTAGTGCAAAGACTTGTTCAATGTCAAAATGAAAGGAAAAAGCTTTGCTCTAAATCCGATGGAGAAAGAGCAGATGACCTTTATATTCATAGCTAGTGCCACTAAGATTTGGCACAAAAGACTTGGGCTCTTTCATCATCGAGGTTTGCTTTAGATGCAGTCAAAGAAGCTGGTAGAAAGACTCGCCGACATTAATGATTACATTCCTCTTTGCCGTGCTTGTAATTTTGGGGAACAACATAGGCAACCCTTTCCTAAACATTCATGGAGAGCCTCAAAAAAACTGCAGCTGGTTCATACTGATCTTTGTGGTCGTCAACGAACACCATCATTAAATGGTAATCTTTATTACATTGTTTTTATTGATGATCTTACGAGAATGTGTTGGATCTTCTTGCTCAAGCAAAGGCCAGAAGTTGCGGATTATTTTGAAATTCAAAGCCAGAGTTGAGAATGAAAGTGCATGCTTGATTCAGACTATAAGATTAGATAATTGCAAGGAGTACATTTAACAGTTTTTGTGAAGAGGCTGGAATTGAACATCAATTGACAGCACTATACACTCCTCAACAGAATGACGTCAGTGAAAGGAGGAATAGATTCATAATGGAGATGATATTTCATCTATTGAAGAGTTTAGATGACCATAAAGTATCTTGTGCATCGTTCATGTTCTATGATGATGCACAAATGTGTTTCTCAGTCCTAATGGTGGTGTAATCACACGACATTATGAGAAGAGTATTACTTGAGCATGGCCACATGTATAAAACAATAGGAATTCACCAAGAATTCATGAGGCGAATGAGCTTAGACTAGCCTCGAAATTGGTCTACATGAAGACAAAGAAGGCAGAGATATTCATCGTAGACTTGGATGAAGGTTTTTGCCTCGACCAAGGCTTACTCAGTAAAGCTATTCATTAAGATTTTCTCAACTCGACCAAGGTGGCCTCAACCTAAGTGACTTATTTCTAGCCTCCATGGCTTAGGCCTCGCCCTTGACTCTAAGATCATCCCTTTGTCATAGCTTTCTAATACTGCATGGGTAACAAATTTTGATTTAACTTATTTTATTCGGTTTGACATTCCTCGTATTTTATTTTTTATTCACTCATTCCCATTTAGGTTTAGCTTCTTCTTTAGTCTCTAGTTAATGTTTTATGTAACGATCCTAAATTTTTACATACTCAGAGTCGCTACCAAGTCTCATGCTTATGTCTTAAATGCAGAATATAACTCTTAAATACTCATCATAAATAACGGAAAATTTAAAACACATTCAGAACACTTCAAACTACTAGAACACATTGTCGGTCTTACATGTTTCAAAATATAACGTTGGAATTTAAAATTAACACAAAACAATTACAAATGGAATAATCTAAATAATGAAATAAAAGCGTCCTATACTCCTATGACTAAGAATTTAAACATGCAACTACCTTATGCACGTACCACAGTATCTATTTTCGATGTCGTCATCGTCCGTACATGGGCATTTTGTCTTTACCTGAAAAATGATATGTGGCACACGGCTTGAGTATTTCAAAGAATACTCAGTAAGTGACCCACTGTAGGGGTCATGCTGATGCAAACACATGCAACATGCTCTTGGGATCGAGCTCTAGCTCATCTAGGAGTGACCTCCAATCTCGAACAAATTGGATGTGTAGTACTTCCTTTACACATGACCAACACATGCGAGCGTGAATCCTCCGGGCGCTCGCCTGGACCCTTTAATCAAGCTAATCCGTAACGGGCTGTTTTTCTTGAGGCTTCAACTCTACCGGAGAAAGGAGAGACTTAAAATATAAATATATCTAAGAATAGCTGATCGTTTGTGGATGTATAGAATAAAATGATGTAAAATTCACAAGAATAAGTGCAAGTATACACTATCACAAGTACCAAGTAATAAGTAAATTATCGATTCCACAGGGAACCTATCTTTTTTATTAATTTTTTCGCTGGAAATTGAGTTTTTGGGTAAATTCAAATGGGTGTTGGAGATTTTAACTATTTAAACAAAACTAAACACAGAGTGCTACTGCTGTCAAAAAACAGAAAATTATGAGACAATCAACTATAATGAGGAAGGTTCGGCTAAGAGAGATTAAATAGATAAGTTGTTGAGTTTTGTGGTTGATTTTAGTTCCTTTTAATAGATTCTCAAGCCCGCTTCCGAGGGTCAGGAATGGTGATTATTTCCATAATCGTTGTAATTTCTATTAACAAGGCTATAGGAGAAGAATTATTCCTAACCCTTCTATTACCCTTCAAGTCTCCGTGCTATCAAACTAGAGTATTAAAGAGGATTTCATTGCTCCCTCTCTTCTCTCGAACAAGAGAACAACTATGTATGTAAAGTAGCTAATTAAACATACATGTAAATCATTAACAACAACTCTTTAATAAACTAAAATCTTACCGTCAACATACTTAAACTATATAAAACTCTCTCGCCTCCCCTATTAAGTTTAGCTCTCCATACAAACTGAATTAAACTGAGGAATCTGCATCTTCATCAAGTAAAATTGATGGAATAAGAAAAGAGAATAAGGAAATAGAGAGTTATCCCGGTTTGTTGTCGTTCATCAATGGAAGTTTCCTTCTCTTAAGCTCTCACGTCCACCTCTTTGCCCTAATCAATCCTTGTTGGTCTCCTTTTCCTTCTGCTGTCAACAGCTGCTGGATTAGGGTTTTCTTCTTCTTCTCTAGTTTCATAGCAGTTCACTGCAGCAGAGGCTGCTGCTGTGTAATTCGATTTTTCTCCCCAAAGTGTGGCTCTCCTCCTCTTGGTCTTCCTTTTCCTTTTATATTGAGCATGGGTGCCCCTTTAGGGCTGAAAATGAATAAATTGTCCACATAGGATGTTTCTCATTGGGTAATCAATGACCCACTTGAACTGCTGACGTGGATTTAAAATTTCCATGTCATCCCCCATTTGTTTCAAAATTTTCTACTCCCACATGGTTTAACATAAATGTCTGAAATTTTACCACGTAACTCAATTAAACATACAATTAACATCGATTTATGCAAAATCATATTTTTTTTCATGTTGGACCGCAATAAACGATTTCATGCTCACTAAGTAGAATAAATGGGGTAATAAATGATTAAATTGTGAATAAGAGTGCAATATTAACTACAAAAGGACTTGATATGACTCTACTATTAGAGAGTTATCAATAGCTCAAC
Source organism: Cucurbita pepo subsp. pepo (assembly GCF_057944985.1). NCBI lineage: Eukaryota > Viridiplantae > Streptophyta > Magnoliopsida > Cucurbitales > Cucurbitaceae > Cucurbita > Cucurbita pepo. The sequence goes on along the minus strand of NC_141805.1, from coordinate 6,363,205 downwards.
AATCCTCACATTTGTGCCGATCAAGGTAGATCTTAAACAAAGATACTCTAATTTTCCATACGTTAATAACTTCGCCTACGAAATGGCTTTAATGTTGGCTTGGTTGAATGACTTGTATGATGTACGAATGACGAATTTTTCATGATTGTTTGATGCGTTTTGTGGTATGTTATGTTTATGAAATGATACAAGATGTACTATAATATGATTATGTCATGTTATGGAACTATGTTGTAATGTTAATGTTGTATGATGCATGAACCTCCATATATTACGCTACATAAACTACGATATCATGTACGTCGTGATATTATGCACGCTCCTTTCCCTCCATAGCTTCTGCCAACGGGAGTGTAAGCTAGCCCAACAAGTAGACTTAGAGTATACGTATACGAGTCTGCTAGGTGGATCTATGTGTGCATGTGTAGAGAAATATTACACATTCAGCTCTATCCAGACTGAAAAGTAGAGATCGTTGCATGTATTTGCATTTTCCGACCGCAACAGTGTGATTATTTACTGAGTATTTTTTTAAATTATCAAACCAAGTGCTATTTTTTTTAGATGAAGGCAAGACAACCATGTAGGGTCACTATATAGGCTATGAGAATGAGAGTATGATAGTTGCATTTTCTATTCAAGTTATAGCCCTTAGGTTAGATATCAAAATTAGTTACTTAACATTAATGTTTCAAATGTTAATGTTGACAAAAAAATATCGAAGTCTCGATTTTATGGAAATGTCAATATCAATAGATAATTTTGAAAAAAAAATATATATAAAAAACAAAAATACTAATAAATTAAATTAATAAAAAAAAACCTATTTTACAACTTTAAATATATTAAAATACTTATTATTGACTCGAGATAAAAGGGACATATGATGATGTAATTAATATGAATTTTAATGGTTAACAATTCAAAAATTATAAAAAGGTTGTAATAAATAATTATTGGAAAAAAAAATTAATTTCCAATGTGAGTGAACCACGAATTATTCATCATCTTTTTCAAAATTAAAATTAAAGTTGGATCTATAAATAATTAAATAAATAAATAAATAAAATTAAAAGAAAAATGTAGCAATTATCTCTACAATTTGATTTTCATTGACCGAGAGTATTGACACGGACCATTGTATTTTTTTTTCATTAGTATGTCGATATCTAATATTGTCAACCAAATCCACTTTTTAATCATATCGTAAAAAATTGACCTTATATTTTATAAAAATATCAACACATAATATTAATAATAACCCTCTTCCTCGTTTAAAATAGTAAATTCTTATGCGACGGTTTAAATATTTTCATAAATTTTTCAACAGTTCCCATGGACTATGAGATCTCACGTCGGTTGAAAAAGAGAACGAAATATTTCTTAAAATAATGTGGAAACATCTCTCACAGACACATTTTAAAACCGTGAGACTAACGGCGATACGTAACAGGCCAAAGTAGATAATCCCTGCTAACGGTGAGCTTAGGCTATTACAAATGGCATTAGAGTCAGACACCGAGCGGTGTGCCAACAAAGACGCTGGCCCCCAAGGGGGTGGATTGTGAGATCCCACGTTAGTTGGAGAGGAGAACGAAGCATTCTTTATAGGAATGTGAAAACCTCTCCCTAACAAACATGTTTCAGAACACTTCAAACTAATAGAACACATTGTCGGTCTTACTTGTTTCAAAATATAACGTTGGAATTTAAAATTAAAACAAAACAATTACAAATGGAATAATCTAAATAATGAAATAAAAGCGTCCTATACTCCTATGACTAAGAATTTAAACATGCAACTACCTTATTCACGGGCCACAATATCTGTTTCCGATGACGTCGTCGTCCGTACATGGGCATCTTGTCTTTACCTGAAAAATGATATTTGGCACACGGCTTGAGTATTTCGAAAAATACTCAGTAAGTGACCCACTATAGGGGTCATGCTGATGCAAACACATGCAACATGCTCTTGGGATCGAGCTCTAGCTCATCTAGGAGTGACCTCCAATCTCGAACAAATTGGATGTGTAGTACTTCTTTACACATGACCCGCACGTGCGAGCGTGAATCCTGCAGGCGCTGCCTGGACCCTCTAATCAAGCTAATCTATAACGACATCTGGAAGTCAGCGGAACCCCATAGTGTCATGAACTATTCAAACTTGATAGTTTGTCTTATTATCATAGGTTTAATGTATGGAGCACAATTGCGAGTATGAACTATTTATTGGGCTGCTTTTCTTGAGGCTTCATGTAGCGCTCGAGTATTTAAAAAAAAAAAGGGAAAAAAAATAAATTAGGTCACAATAGGGGCAAACCAGTCATTTTGCCCTTATTACTTGAGGGGTCTCTTTTGGCTGAGGCATAATTTGGAAAAGAGAAAAAAGAGGGGAGAGGAAGAAGAAAGAAGAGGGAAGAAGATGAAGGTTTTGAGGAAGGAGGAGGAGATCGGATCTGAAGGGACGCCGGAGATTCGAGTCCCCAATCTAAACCGTCAATAGTCCGAGGCAAGGTGCTCTCACGAATCGCACCTTCCTATTTCATCAAAACGTCCAAGAACTTCAGGTTAGTCCATGAGTGTCTAGATCGAGAAATCATTAAGATTTTCGTGTGTTACTGACGTTTTGTGTTGATCCTTGGACTCTTACCCTCAACAGCGCTATCTGGTTAAGTTCTGGAGTGAAGGCGGCCAAGATTGGCGTTCGAATCGGAGTTTCAAGAAACCGTGATTTTTGGTAAGAACTCGTATTTTTTTCTCCGAATTCGAACTCAAATAATAGGATCTGTGATTATCAGAAAATTTTAAGAAAATTGTTTCGAAGGAGTAGAATATGAGATCTACAATGTTCGTGAAGAAAATTTATCGAATCGGATTACGAATTGGAAGATAAAAAAGTCGAAAGAAAATAGATCGAAACGTGAAGAGACCTGGAAAATGAAAAAAAACGCAGGAGAGAGGGTGATGGCCGCCACGCGTCGGTCGGCAAGGAGAAGAGCGGCGGAACCGGTGATCGACACGTGTCGATCACCGACTGGTGAGGCACGACCTCACCCGGTAGGACACGCGTCAGGTGCGCAGACCTGGCCGGCCCGACCCGCGCCGCACGTGAAGCGCCCGACCCGGTGCCTCTGACCTGCGCCTACGAGGGGAGGAGAGCGTGGGGCACGTGCGCGTAGTGACCCTCCATGGCGCGCGTGGGGGCACGTGAGACACCGATTTTCTTCCCGTTCGGTCTCTGTTTGCTTGTTTTCCGATCCGATTTTGATGCTGACCCTATTATTATGTGAATTAGAACTTGTGAAGGAAATTTCAGATTTGTTGGAATCCATTCCGTCAAGAAAATTCGAACTCGGGAAGGCACGCGTCAACCAAGTAAGTATTGGATTCCCACGAGTAGTACTTGTAGGAACCGCTAGGAACAAGCATGCATGCTACCACCTATGAAGTTAGCTAGCCGGACTTAGCATAATAGTATAGAAACTGCGAATATGAGATGATTATGGAAAGCTAGATACGAAATGTGTATTAAATCTGTTTTGATTGAGACTCTAATAATGTATGTATGCATGAGGAGGTTGGGAAACTTGTGAAATCTGCGCTCCGGGTAAAGATGGACGTTATCTTCCCGTTGAGCATGTTTGTTAATATTGCATGACCTGCTGCGTGTTAACTCTTATGCATGATGATTGCTTGTGTATCTTTCTTGATGAATAGGAAGAAATTATGAGCTTAGATTAGGGTGCTTGTGACTAAGTAGGCTAGACGAGACCCTTGATTGGGGGACCTCTAGAATACCGTGCAATTAGACCCACAAAATGATTACCGGTAGATCCAGAGCCCAGAATTCCAAACCCGATAGGTTTGTGAGACCAGGCACGAGAATCCTAGAGATACACGAATCCATGTCTAAGCCACCAGGTTCCACCCTAGAAAGAATAATAGGTCACCACGGTAACTATAGGTAGCCCGCTAGAGTTGAGCAATGTTGTATGATGCATGAACCTCCATATATTACACTACATAAACTACGATATCCTGTACGTCGTGGTATTATGCACGCTCCTTTCCCTCCATAGCTTCTGCCAACGTGAATTTAAGCTAGCCCAACAAGTAGACTTAGAGGATACGTATACGAGTCTTCTAGGTGGATCTATATGTATATGTGTAGAGAAATATTACACATTCAACTCTATCCAGACTGAAAAGTAGAGATCGTTGCATGTATTTGCATTTTCCGACCGCAACAGTGTGATTATTTACTGAGTATTTTTTTAAATTATCAAACCAAGTGCTATTTTTTTTAGATGAAAGTAAGAAAACCATGTAGGGTCACTATATAGGCTATGAGAATGAAGGTATGATAGTTGCATTATCTATTCAAGTTATAGCCCTTAGGTTAAATATAACAATTAGTTACTTAACATTAATGTTTAAAATATGGAAGTCTCGATTTTATGGAAATGTCAATATCAATTGATAATTTTGAAAATATATATATATATATATATATATATATAACAAAAATACTAATAAATTAAATTAATAAAAAAAAACCTATTTTACAATTTTAAATATATTAAAATACTTATTATTGACTCGAGATAAAAGAGACATATGATGATGTAATTAATATGAATTTTAATGGTTAACAATTCAAAAATTATGAAAAGGTTATAATAAATAATTATTAGAAAAAAAAATAATTGCCCAGCTTAGTGAACCACGAATTATTCATCGTCTTCTTCAAAATTAAAATTAAAGTTGTTTCTATAAATAATTAAATAAATAAATAAAGAAAAAAAAATGTAGCAATTATCTCTACAATTTGCTTTTCATTGACCGTGACCGAGAGTATTGACACGGACCATTGTATTCTTTTTTCATTAATATGTCGATATCTAATATTGTCCACCAAATCCACTTTTTTATCATATTGTATAAAATTGACCTTATATTTAATAAAAATATCAACACATAATATTAATAATAACCCTCTTCCTCGTTTAAAATAGTAAATTCTTATGCGACGGTTTAAATATTTTCATAAATTTTTCAAAAGTTCCCATGGACTATGGGATCTCACGTCGGTTGAAAAAGAGAACCAAACATTTCTTAAAGTAATGTGGAAACATCTCTCACAGATACATTTTAAAACCGTAAGACTAACGGCGATACGTAACGGGCCAAAGTAGATAATCCCTGCTAACGGTGAGCTTAGGCTATTAAAATGGCATCAGAGCCAGACACCGAGCGGTGTGCCAACAAAGACGCTGGCCCCCAAGGGGGTGGATTGTGAGATCCCACGTCAGTTGGAGAGGAGAACGAAGCATTCTTTATAAGAATGTGAAAACCTCTCCCTAACAAACATGTTTTAAAACTGTAAGGCTGACGGCGATACATAACGATTCAAAATGGATAATATCTACTAGCGGCGTACTTGGACTGTTACACTGACATCCATATTTTCATTAAATTGAGGTCTCTACATTTTTCATCTTATGGTGTTAATATAACACATGCGGAAGCAATTTGGATCTTGGCACTTTTAGAACATCAATTATAGTAAATAACTAGCATGTTCATAATTATTAAAACTTAATGAGTTTAGATACTTACCTTTTGTAGTTCAAACTTCTTTTTCCTCACGAACAGGTTTCGAACCACCACTAGTGTCTTCTCCACTATCCTCTGGCCTTGGAACAAGATTGTGGAATCCGGTGAGTGACTAAACTTGGGAGGGATTTTGTATATGTGAAGAGAGTGTTTTTTAGAGGTTTTTCTCAAGGTTTTTCACCAAGAAGAAGAAGACCTTCCATGCACCATGATCACTCTATTTAAAGAGTCATGTTTGTATGTTCATGCAGATTTGAGATCACCAAAATTTGACACTTAAAATTCCACTCAAATGTTTGGGATTATGTGGCAAACATGCATGTTTGAGTTAACCAAATTTTGACACACTGGAATTTTTCATTAAATGAAGTCAACATTTGGACTTTCTTCATTTTAATTCAACAATTAATTTGAATAATGAATTTCAAATTAAAGTAACATTAAATGATTAATTAAACTAATTGATTAAGATATTTTAAATTAAATTAAATTAAATTAAACTAATTGATTAAAGTAACATCAAATTAAATTTCAAATTAGTCACATAATTGATTAAGATATTTAAATCTTATTTAAATATCTCAGATTCTCTCTTTTTGTTTAATTCGTAACAATGTTCTATGGTTTAGTCCGATATGAGCTAGTAGAGGGACCTAATGGACCTATAGATCACGGGCTCCAACAATCCAAGATTAACCAGTTAAACTCATTAACCTTGTTAACCAACATTCGTTAACTACTAGGACACTCCACTATAGCCTAGTAGTTGCACTCCCCTCACTATAGATATATTTCTGTCCATTTGGTATAACCATGATTAGTAAGTCGATCCTTCACAGGTTGTTCGTAACTAGAGCTGGGTCAATTTACCGTTTTACCCCTAAAGTTACTTCTTGTTACTTATGTCTCACTGATCCTCTAATGAACAATTGATTTGTGGTCCAACCAGTAAACTGAATCACTCTCATGCTAATGAGAGGGTGGGGGCCCTTGTTCAAGACCTGGAGTTAGTGCTTAAGGGAACTACCTTTCTTCTATCCCTAAAAGTGGGTAGGAGTGAATTCCATCTTGCACCCCACGTCCCCAGTCATTCACCCAGTCTTACCCCTGAAATGGGAGGCCTATTGAGTCGGCGAACTAGAGCCACTCTCACCCATGCAAATCTAAGGATAATTCCGAATAAACAGGAGTTCATGGTTAGCTCAGGATTAAAACCGAGTTACCTAGGTTATCGAATGAAAAGAAAATCAATCTCAACAGTAAACGACATTATAAAGTGAGAGTGGTTTTCTTCATGGTCCGATCTTATGCAATACTCATTCCATAGGACGCCCCCACTCCAATGTCTCCACATGTACAATTTAGTGATCACATTGTTTATATCATATACAAAAGTGGGCCGCATCCATAGTGTCTCCAGAATAAGGTACCAAGCCTTATCCTTATACTATAGATCATTTTGACTATATACACTTGAACTTGATCCACTCTTATGTCTCTACATATAGTTCAAATAATCATACTATAGCCAGAGTGTTCTTAGTTTATTGGATTTAGATTGATGATCGTAAAGTTCACTTTATTCAATAACAATCTTTACTGCATAAACAACAATAATAACTTTATTGAAAATAGAATATGTTTTTGTTTACAAACTATCAGTTTTAAGACATAAAACCCAACATCATCAACATTGTCATTTAAAACTTGAGTGTTAATATTACTCTCTTTAATTTTTCGTCATGAAAATTTTGAAGTTAAGGGTTTATTATGATTTCATGCAAGTAACACAGGTGAAACAAGATTTGTGGTTTCAAACATATGCATCGTCAAATTTGTAATAAGACAAAAGAATAGACGAACAACGTTGTTCATTTGAAAAAAAAAAAACTACGTACCATTATGTTACATTGCATTGTAATGAAACTATAAAAAGATGGTGGAATTTTGAGAAGATTTCCAAACCCATCATAACACGACGTACGACCAAACTGATTATTTAAACATGACATTGAACTGGAAATTTGAAGAAGAAACCAGAAACGGAAATGAAAGGATTTGGTTTCAAGCAGGGCATTGGAAGCCGGATGGAACCTTCTTTCCACAGTAGTTCAAAAGCAAGCTGAGGGAAACTGAGAGGTCAATCTTGAGACCCAAGGCTCTGGCCTTCACCGCAGTGCAAAGGCACACAGCAGCTTCAAAGTCAACAAGGCCTTGGATTTGGGTGCAGCATGGAGATTTTGGTGATGGGCCGATCACTACGTGCACTAGATCGTCCAGCAAGTCGGTGCAGCCGCCGAGCTTGAGGGTGTCCCTGGGGCACTTGGGGAGTGATGATTGCTGCCTTGACAGGGTGGGCTTGTGGGGCTTGGGTGGCGGCGGTGGGGAAGGGACATAGATGGAGCTGACCATAGTGAAGAAGAGGAGGTTGAGGATGAGGAGGAGGGCAATGGGTGAAGAGAGCTTGGAAGCCATTGGTGGAGAGATATTGAAGGGTTTGTAGGTTTGTGCGATGGCTTGTGAAGAATTATGAGAAGGGTTAGGGTTTTTATAAATGGGGTTTGGAAATTTGTTGTATTTTAAAACAAAAATTCCTTATAAATTGGTGGATATGAAACACCTAACTCTTTCAGTTACTTTATTAAGTTTTGAGGAATTGATTTGAGAGATGGGTTTTTAATTAGTTTGTCTTATTTTAGAGTATTATAAAAATGTCAAATGGCCTACAAACTAGACGAAGTGATGTTCGATAATAAGATATCAAATACTTTTTAAAATAAAATATTGTGGTTTGTATGGTTGGAAAATAATATTTGATAGAACCCTTCTAGACAAGTGGGTAATAGATGATAATCTAGAGATTATTTTTAGCACAAATAATTTTTACAAATATAATATGGTTTTTTTTAAATATAACTATGAGATTCCACGTCATTTTGAAGGAGTAACGAAACATTTTTTTTTATAAGAGTGTGGAAACCTCTCCCTAGTAAATTGTAAAATTGGCGGCGATATATAATGAGTCAAAGCGGATAAATATATGTTAACAATGAGTTTTTATATATATTGATGTTAGTATGACATAACAGTACAACTTCTAAAACATGACAAGACTAAGATTGTTATTACATGCATGCTTTGAAAATCTTTTAAAGTTTACTTAAGATGAAAATTGTTATAAGATAAAAGATCTCTAAAAAAAAAAAAAAAAAACAAAAAATAGACTTTTATTTAGAATCCCAAAAATGAATTTTAAAACATAAATTGGACCGTTAAACTTCGATATAGGCTATAAAGTGTTGTTTGCTAATAAGCAGTGATTGATTAGAGATGTAGTGGCAAAGATGATAAGCGCCTACAATGTTGATTTTTGCAAAGCTAGAGGTCCTTCTAGAATCCTTGCAAAACGCTCACAGAGCAAGCTAACTTAACGGATTGATTCCAACCAAGAGCTGGTTAGAAGATGAATGACTCTTAGATCGAACTTGGAATCTATGATGGTCACTCTTAGATACCAAGACAATTCACTCCAAAATTAGCTTGATCAAAACTAATTCAATGAATCGGTTTAAACATCAAACCTAAAGCAAGGTATGAAAAAGAATAATACCAAAAGGGTATCAAGAAAACACAAAGGTTTTTTCTGTATTCAACAAAATCCCCAAACATGAATATTACATGCCTTTAAATAGGCCCAGAAGATAACCCTAACAAAATAAAGTTCAGCCACCAACCACAAATAAATGCTAATAAATGCTATTAAATACAAATCGAAGAATATAAGGCAATTCATACAAACTATTAATAAATGCTATTAAATATAAAATGAAGCAAATAAAGCATTAATAATTTCCTTAATTGGTAATTCAACTACCAAAGGCAAGTCTTCTAATTACTTTCCAATATCAGCCACTCCATTATCTTCTTGATTTGATATACTAATGCTATAAAGATTTTTTGGCTCAAAAGTCTTTGTTTCAACCGGTACACTAGCTAGCTTTTGAAGATGCAATGTATAGACCTCTTGAATCTTCTTAACCTTGCTTCTTGTAATTGGTCCTTCGGGTACATGCACGTGATCAGTTGTTGGATTCATATCATCCCCCCTTTCTTTAAAAGGATTTGTCCTCAAATCAAATTCTTCGTTCTTTCCGGACAAGAACTGAATATTGTTTTTTTTTTCCACTTTTTTTTTCTCACCTTTACCTTAGTTTCTTCTCTCCACTGTTGTTCTTCAAATTCTTTTCTTTTCTTCTCTAATTTCAATTGATCACAATGTACTTCATATGGAGACAATGGAAGTAAAGTAAATTTCTTCCCACACAAAGTAAAAGTATACTTGTTCATCAAACCATCAAATGTTACCTTTCTATCATATTACCAAGGTCGGCCGAATAAGATGTCCCCCGCATGCATTGGTACGACATCACAAAGAACTTCATCTTTATATCTTCCAAGAGTAAAAGAAATAAGAGCTTGGGAGTTCACCTTAATTTCTTCTTTGTTTGTTAACCAATGAAGTTTGTATGGTTTTGGATGGGGATGGACAGAAAGTTGAAGTCTTTTTACAAGGAAGCTGCTTACAACATTTGTGCAACTTCCACTATCAATCACCAAGCTGCATGGGTTTCCTTTGATCAAACATCTTGTGTGGAACAAGTTTTCCCTTTGATCTTCAAATTTCTCTTCCTTGATTTGAAAATTGAGTACCCTTCTTGTGATCAAAGATATGGAATTACCTTCTTCAACATACTCATCATCATATGCTACGATTTCTTCAACAAGCTGTGAATCATGATCCTCACATTCATCATCTGAATCAAGTATTACCATTCCTTATCACCATAACTTTTTTATTAACACACTCTTTGCTCATGTGTCCAAACCCTTTACACATCCAACATTGAATAGAACTAGACTTCTCCTTTACCGTCTTTGAAGCTTCATTCTTTTTACCATTGGAACTCTCAGCTTCCACTCTTTTAGCCGCTACAAACTTTTCTTTTGGTGACATTGATTCATTTCTATTCACAAAACTATCCTTGTTCCAAGTGTTAGAATTTGAAAAGGTGTTAGTTCGTGATGTGTACCTTTTTTAATGCTCTTTTTCTTCCTTCAATTGGTCTTCAATTTTGAGAGCATAATGATACATGTCTTCCAGATATGGTGGTGGATTTCTGTCAACAAGATGAGCAATTTCTCGATTCAAACCTCCAAGGAATCTAGACATGGTATCTTCTTCTTCTTCTCTAACATTTGCTCTTTCCATCATAGTTTCCATCTCTTGATAGTATTCCGCCACACTTTTTGTTCCTTGCCTCAAACCTTGCAATTTAGTTTTCTAATTTCTTTCAATTGGAACATACCTTTTTCTCATGGCTTCTTTAAGTTCTTCCCATGTCTCTATTGGATCCTCCTCTTTTCTTCTTCTCTCGGATTTGAGATGTTGGTACCAATCACCAGCATGATTGGTAAATTCGGCAATAGCAAGTCTCATCTTCTTATTTTCACTATAGGTGTTGCAATCAAACACATGCTCTATCTTTCTTTCCCATTGCAAGTATGCCTCAGAATCTGCCGTTCCACAAAATGCTGGGATTTTGAGTTTAACTTCTCCATCTCTATCTTCATGTACTCTTTCCATCCTTCTAGGTTGCATAATAGTTGCATGGTTATTTCTTCCTCTCCATCTTCCTTCAACAACTTGTCTTTCTTGTACTACTATATCTTCATCTTCTTCTAATGTTCGTTCTTGTCTTTGTTGTTGCGCCCTTCTTTCTTGTCTATCTACCATCATCATTTGCATCATACCTTAAATTGCTTGAAGAATGGTTGTATTAAGATCTGGTACTGGTGGTACTCCTTCTCCATTATGTGACATTTTCTTATCAAGGGGCCTCTCCACACTTCTCACAAAATTTTTACTCAGGGACACTCGTGTTTAACACTCAAAGGTAGGCTTTTGGTACTAGGTCAAGAATGTAAAGGCTGACTTTTTTTTTTTTTTTTTTTTCGATAATCTGAGAGAGACAAAAAAATTGATTAAAAAAAATAACAATAAAAATATTTCACCTCTAGAGCGGCCAAAGAACGTCGACCAAATGCTCTGATACCAAATGATAAGCGCCTACAATGCTGATTTTTGCTAAGCTAGAGGTCCTTCTAGAATCCTTGCAAAACGCTCACAGAGAAAGCTAACTTAACGGATTGATTCCAACCAAGAACTGGTTAGAAGATGAATGACTCTTAGATCGAACTTGGAATCTATGATGGTCACTCTTAGATACCAAGACAATTCACTCTAGAATTAGCTTGATCAAAACTAATTCAATGAATCGGTTTAAACATCAAACCTAAAGCAAGGTATGAAAAAGAATAACACCAAAAGGGTATCAAAAAAACACAAAGGTTTTTTCTGTATTCAACAAAATCCCCCAAACATGAATATTACATGCATTTAAATAGGCCCAGAAGATAACCCTAACAAAATAAAGTTCAGCCACTAACCACTAATAAATGCTAATAAATGCTATTAAATACAAATTGAAGAATATAAGGCAATTCATACAAACTATTAATAAATGCTATTAAATATAAAATGAAGCAAATAAGGCATTAATAATTTCCTTAATTGGTAATTCAACTACCAAAGGCAAGTCTTCTAATTAATTTCCAATTCAGCAACTCCATTATCTTCTTCATTTGATATGCTAATGCTATAAAGATTTTTGGGCTCAAAAGTCTTTGTTTCAACCGGTACACTAGCTAGCTTTTGAAGATGCAATGTATAGGCCTCTTGAATCTTCTTAACCTTCCTTCTTGTAATCGGTCCTTTGGGTACATGCACGTGATCAGTTGTTGGATTCATATCAAAAGACTTGTTCAATGTCAAAATGAAAGGAAAAAGCTTTGCTCTAAATCGGATGGAGAGAGAGCAGATGACCTTTATATCAAGAGTTAGTGCCACTGAGATTTGGCACAAAAGACTTGGGCACTTTCATCATTGAGGTTTGCTTTAGATGCAGTCAAAGAAGCTGTAAAAAGACTCGTTGACATTAATGATTACATTCCTCTTGCCGTGCTTGTAATTTTGGGGAGCAACATAGGCAACCCTTTTCTAAACATTCATGAAGAGTCTCGAAAAAACTGCAGCTGGTTCATACTGATCTTTGTAGTCGTCAACGAACAACATCATTAAATGGTAATCTTTATTACATTGTTTTTATTTATGATCTAACGAGAATGTGTTGGATCTTTTTGCTGAAGCAAAAGCCAGAAGTAGCGGGCGTATTTTGAAATTCAAAGCCAGAGTTGAGAATGAAAGTGCATGCTTGATTCAGACTATAAGATCAGATAATGGCAAGGAGTACACTTCAGAAACTTTTAACAGGTTTTGTGAAGAGGCTGGAATTGAACATCAATTGACAGCACTATACACTCCTCAACAGAATGACGTCAGTGAAAGGAGGAATAGATTCATAATGGAGATGATATTTCATCTATTGAAGAGTTTAGATGACCATAAAGTATCTTGTGCATCGTTCATGTTCTATGATGATGCACAAATGTGTTTCTCAGTCCTAATGGTGGTGTAATCACACGACATTATGAGAAGAGTATTACTTGAGCATGGCCACATGTATAAAACAATAGGAATTCACCAAGAATTCATGAGGCGAATGAGCTTAGACTAGCCTCGAAATTGGTCTACATGAAGACAAAGAAGGCAGAGATATTCATCGTAGACTTGGATGAAGGTTTTTGCCTCGACCAAGGCTTACTCAGTAAAGCTATTCATTAAGATTTTCTCAACTCGACCAAGGTGGCCTCAACCTAAGTGACTTATTTCTAGCCTCCATGGCTTAGGCCTCGCCCTTGACTCTAAGATCATCCCTTTGTCATAGCTTTCTAATACTGCATGGGTAACAAATTTTGATTTGTTAACTTATTTGATTCGGTTTGGCATTTTTATTCACTCATTCCCATTAAGGTTTAGCTTCTCCTTTAGTCTCAAGTTAATGTTTTATGTAACGATCATAAATTTTTACATACTCAGAGTCGCTACCCAAGTGTCATGCTTATCTCTTAAATGCGGAATATAGCTCTTAGATACTCATCATAAATAATGAAAAATTTAAAACACATTCAGAACACTTCAAACTACTAGAACACATTGTCGGTCTTACGTGTTTCAAAATATAACGTCGGAATTTAATATTAAAACAAGACAATTACAAATGGAATAATCTAAATAATGAAATAAAAGCGTCCTATACTCCTATGACTAAGAATTTAAACATGCAACTACCTTATGCACGTGCCACAGTATCTATTTCCGATGTCATCGTCGTCCGTACATGGGCGTCTTCTCTTTACCTGAAAAATGATATTTGGCACACGGCTTGAGTATTTCGAAGAATACTCAGTAAGTGACCCACTGTAGGGGTCATGCTGATGCAAACACGTGCAACATGCTCTTGGGATCGAGCTCTAACTCATCTTGGAGTGACCTCCAATCTCGAACAAATTGGATGTGTAGTACTTCTTTACACATGACCCACACGTGCGAGCGTGAATCCTCTGGGCGCTCGCCTGGACCCTCTAATCAAACTAATCTGTAACGACGTCTGGAAGTTAGCGAAACCCCATAGTGTAATGAACTATTCAAACTTGATAGTATGGGTAATTATCATAGGTTTAATGTATGGAGCACAATTGCGAGTATGAATTATTTATTGGGCTGTTTTTCTTGAGGCTTCAACTCTACCGTAGAAAGGAGAGACTTAAAATATAAATATATCTAAGAATAGCTTAACAATCCTCACATTTGTGCCGATCAAGGTAGGTCTTAAACAAAGATACTCTAATTTTCCATAAGTTAATAACTTCGCCTACGAAATGGCTTTAATGTTGGCTTGGTTGAATGACTTGTATGATGTACGAATGACGAATTGTTCATGATTGTTTGATGCATTTTGTGTTATGTTATGTTTATGCAATGATACAATATGTACTATAATATGATTATGTCGTGTTATGGAACTATGTTGTGATATTAATGTTGTATGATGCATGAACCTCCATATATTACACTACATAAACTACGATATCATGTACGTCGTGGTATTATGCACGCTCCTTTCCCTCCATAGCTTCTGCCAACGTGAGTTTAAGCTAGCCCAACAAGTAGACTCAGAGGATACGTATACGAGTCTGCTAGGTGGATCTATGTGTGCATGTGTAGAGAAATATTACACATTCAACTCTATCCAGACTGAAAAGTAGAGATCGTTGCATGTATTTGCATTTTTCGACCGCAACAGTGTGATTATTTACTGAGTATTTTTTTAAATTATCAAACCAAGTGCTAATTTTTTTAGATGAAGGGAAGACAACCACGTAGGGTCACTATATAGGCTATGAGAATGAAGGTATGATAGTTGCATTTTCTATTCAAGTTATAGCCCTTAGGTTAGATATCAAAATTAGTTACTTAACATTAATGTTTAAAATCTGGAAGTCTCGATTTTATGGAAATGTCAATATCAATATATAATTTTGAAAAAAAAAATATATACAAAAAAAAATACTAATAAATTAAATTAATAATAAATAAAAAAAAACCTATTTTACAATTTTAAATATATTAAAATACTTATCATTGACTCGAGATAAAAGAGGCATATGATGATGTAATTAATATGAAGTATAATGGATAACAATTCAAAAATTATGAAAAGGTTGTAATAAATAATTATTAGAAAAAAAAAATTAATTGCCCAGCTTACTGAACCACTAATTATTCATCTTGTTCTTCAAAATTAAAATTAAAGTTGTTTCTATAAATAATTAAATAAATAAATAAAGAAAGAAAAAAAAATGTAGCAATTATCTCTAAAATTTGCTTTTCATTGACCGTGACCGAGAGTATTGACACGGACCATTGTATTCTTTTTTCATTAATATGTCGATATCTAATATTGTCCACCAAATCCACTTTTTAATCATATTGTATAAAATTGAATTATATTTAATAAAAATATCAAGACATAATATTAATAATAACCCTCTTCCTCGTTTAAAATAGTAAATTCTGATACGACGGTTTAAATATTCTAATAAATTTTTCAAAAGTTCCCATGGACTATGAGATCTCACGTCGGTTGAAAAAGAGAACGAAACATTTCTTAAAGTAATGTGGAAACATCTCTCACATACACTATTTAAAACCGTGAGACTAATGGCGATACGTAACGGGCCAAAGTAGATAATCCCTGCTAACGGTGAGCTTAGGCTATTACAAATGGCATCACAGCCACACACCGAGCGGTGTGCCAACAAAGACGCTGGCCCCCAAGGGGGTGGATTGTGAGATCCCACGTCAGTTGGAGAGGAGAACGAAGCGTTCTTTATAGGAATGTGAAAACCTCTCCCTAACAAACATGTTTTAAAACCGTAAGGCTGACGGCGATACATAACGATTCCAAACGGATAATATCTACTAGCGGCGTACTTGGGCTGTTACACTGACATCCATATTTTCATTAAATTGAGTTCTCTACACTTTTAAACAACATTGTCATTTAAAACTTTAGTGTTAATATTACTCTCTTTAATTTTTCGTCATGAAAATTTTGAAGTTAAGGGTTTATTATGATTTCATGCAAGTGACACATGTGAAACAAGATTTGTGGTTTCAAACATATGCATCGTCAAATTTGTAATAAGACAAAAGAATAGACGAACAACGTTGTTCATTTGAAAAAAAAATACGTACCATTATGTTACATAGAATTGTAATGAAACGATAAAAAGATGGTGGAATTCTGAGAAGATTTCCAAACCCATCATGACACGATGTATGACCAAACCGATTATTTAAACACGACATTGAAATGGAAAATTGAAGAAGAAACAAGAAACGGAAATGAATGGATTTGGTTTCAAGCAGGGCATTGGAAGCCGGATGGAACCTTCTTTCCACAGTAGTTCAACAGCAAGCTGAGGGAAACTGAGAGGTCAATCTTGAGACCCAAGGCTCTAGCCTTCACCGCAGTGCAAAGGCACACAGCAGCTTCCAGGTCAACAAGGCCTTGGATTAGGGTGCAGCATGGGGATTTTGGTGGTGAGCCGATCACTACGTGCACTAGATCGTCGAGCAAGTCGGCGCAGACGCCAAGCTTAAGGGTGTCCCTGGGGCACTTGGGGAGTGATTGTTGCTGCCTTGACGGTGTGGGCTTGTGGGGCTTGGGTGGCGGCGGTGGGCAAGGGACATAGGTGGAGCTGACCATAGTGAAGAAGAGGTGGTTGAGGAGGAGGAGGGCAATGGGTGAAGAGAGCTTGGAAGCCATTGGTGGAGAGATATTGAAGGGTTTGTAGGTTTGTGCGATGGCTTATGAAGAATTATGAGAAGGGTTAGGGTTTTTATAAATGGGGTTTGAGAATTTGTTGTATTTTTTAAAACAAAAATTCCTTATAAATTGCTGGATATGAAACACCCAACTTTTTCAGTTAATTTATTAACTTTTGAGGAATTGATTTGAGCAATGAGTTTTTAATTAGTTTGTCTTTTTTTAACTTCTATAGCAATCATTGTGCTGCTTAAGATATCTTTGCCTTTACCTAATAAATAGAAAATATTGATTATAAAAAATATTTAGTAAATAATCTTAGTTCTAGAATTAGTAGATACAATCATAAACAAAGTCTTAATTAGAGGATTAATATTACTTAAGGGGTAGAATGTATTTAAAGGAGTTAAACAAAGTTTTGAAAAAAAATATACCGTAAATAGAAGTGAGTTATTGGATCAATCGCCTAATTTGCGTTGGATATCAACATCAATTTTTTGAAGGAAGAATCGTCGTTTAAGGAGGTCATCTGAGTAAGTTAAATTCTTGAACCCTCTTTTTGTTTATTGTGTTAATTTTGTAGCAATAGTTCAAATTTGAACTAGGGAATCACGTTTTAGTTTTAGAATTAAATTTTGTACCAAGCAGGAACTAAAACATGTTATATACCTAATGTCATGTCATGTAAAGTAAAGTAAAGGCATGTTATAGATTATATTATACTAATGATGATGCATGATGAAAGCCATGATGAATACTATGCATACATGTCTCGTATGTGTACTATGACATGAATAAAAGGATAAATGAAATGATTCTTACTGATTTTAAGCCATTGGGACCTCACGCATTTATGTATGTTGTGCATCATGATACATCTCCGTTATGTTAGTACATATGTGTACTTTCGATATTTATGTTCGTCATGATATCATGTGGGTCTTTCCCTCTGTGGTGTTCGGCGCGTCAGCACATTTAACCCAACGAGTCAAGCCTTAGGGGTATGTAAACGAGTCCATCCTTAACGGTCCATGTGCGCATGTGAGCTGTAATGACCCGAAATTTTCTACTTATTTAAGGTCGCTACTGTATACGTACCATAAACATTGAATGCAGAAGACTTTATTTGAATTCCATAAAACATAACCTTTATTTTAAAACAAAGTCATGGACTTACGTGTTTTGAAAACATCATTAAAACGACACAACAAAAAACTAAATAAAATGAATAGTTTAAGTTAAAAACATCCTATTCTAGCCCAAGTATAAGAAAATAAATACCATTACCCTCTGCATGTGCCTTGGTCTCGAGTTGCGATATCGTCGTCAACCGTATCGGAATGCCTTACCTTAACCTGAAAAATGTAGTAGCATATGGCTTAGTATTTAAAGAAATACTCAACAAGTGACACCACTATTGGGGTTAAATGCAACAATCACATGCAATGAAATGATGAGACCTATCTTTCGTTTCGTTTTCCCTACGATGCTGTCGTAACGGATAATTTTGGACGTGTACCATATACTCTACACACAGCCCATACGTGCGAGTATGGGCTCACCAGCTAATTCACACACTGCTGGGCCACTTTCCTTATCCGGTGGGCATACTTTGGGAGCCCCTTAGGCCAGACACTCGGTAGAACTAGTAACCGTCACGGCAGCGCTATGTAGAGCATAACGATCGTTGTCCTGCCATTGGATGTACGCGTCCGTACCCTCGTGATGGGATAGGGGTATCCCTCCCAAATGCATGAGCACACATAATGCATGAGGTCCCAAAACTTTTCCATTTTCATTATCCTTTAATACAACCCCACTAGCATTATGTACGTATCATATCATTTTTCATATCGTTCATCATTCATGTCATATCGTTTCTCATCCTTCAATTCTCAAATCATACATAATTCTAACGGGGTTATACTTCATGTCATTTATCGTAATTTCATGTCATTCATATCGTGCTGTATACACATAATTTAGGAGACCTAACATAACGTTCTATGCTTTTAACATAACATTTCATCATATACACATCATACCATAACATATTGCATCACAATGTCTCATATCATAAACGAGTCATAACATAAACACTTCATAGTCATATCGTTCTCTAACTTATCATAGCCTTAACGTTCTTTACTTATCACAGACATATCATTACGTTAACGTACCTTAGTCATCTCATCACAAGAACTTAACCTAACGCTATCGTTCTATCAATCTATCACAAACATATCCCTTTCTACCCGTAGCCTAACTGTATTCTTCCATCAATCTCTCTTATCCATATCACTCTGGTATGTAACCTAACCTTAACGTTTCATGAACGTATTTTACTCCTATCGTTACATTTCGTTTTGTGCATCCTTCTCGTATCCTATCTCAAACATATCATTGAACACATCGTACCGTAATTATTATTAAACAATTCACATATTATAACATATACATAACAAATAAGAAGCATATCGATCCACAAACAATTCACACATATCAATATATATGACACGTCCAGAATCACGGGGCACGTGTCAACAGCAAATATAACCATGTCGATAGTAAGTTCACTTACTTGGCTAGCTTAAATCGTTGCCACGAATATATCTTTAATGAATGTTCGATTCCGTCCTTTGAAATTCGAGTCAACCTATGTGAGCCCAGAAAATCAGTTTCAAGTTTGAAATCTATAAAATTATTTCTCTCATTTACATGGGTCCATTGTTAAAAGTCTTGAAATATAATCAATAATTATATTTTTATTAAAAATCTTATTTTCCATGGTTACTGTTGTAGAAAGAAAAGTATATACAACTATTTAAGTTATTCTGAGTTTTACTAGTCTCTGTACATCTGCATTTACCTTTCCCTCTATATTTAGTTTGTGGTTTTTAATTCCCTAATTTTTTTTGTTCGGTGTGCCCTTTTCATTCTGTTCTCATGTATTCTAAATTTACAGTGGATCTCTGTTTCCAAATCTTTCCTTACCTCAATGTTTACCGTTCACAAATTTTCTTGGTCATTCTATTTTTAATCTATTCATTTGGCTACTGATATAAATTTAATCTAATATTACTAATGATTTGCTAGAATTCATATGAATGATGGACATTTAGTTTCTAACTCAAAGCTAAACCATTGTAATAATTCAATGAACATCTAACTATAATTGGCTGTGATTTCTAAAAAACAATAGGATAAAAGAAAATGAAGATCTAATATATATCTTATTGATCGGATCTATCTCCACATAAATCTCACATGAATCACAGCTGAGTAAAAAGGCCATTCTCATTTTTTTTTTTTCTCAAAGTAAATTTGAAGTTGTTTTTCTGTTGCTCTGTGGCAGGAGGATGGGTTGAGGAGGGGAGGGGGGAGATAATTGTGGGGAGGGATGAAAGGTTAGTGGAGAGGGGGAAAAGGTTGTTTTTTTGTTTATTTATTTATTTATTTTTATTATTATTATTTTTTTATAATTTTTTTATTTATTTCTTTCTTTATTTATTGTTCGGCTATTACATGAGCGGTGTCTGAAAAAGTACCACACATCCAACCTTACCCAGACTAGAAAGAGCTCAATGTCATGTTATATTGTTTTAAAGCTTAGGTCCTATCATGTATATGTTTGTTTGGATTATCTGACCCCAACAGTAGGGTTACTTATTGAGTATTTCTTCAAATACTAGCCACATACTACCCTTATATTTTAGGTAAAGGTAAAGCCCCCCTACACATACGACCGTGATTCTAGAATGGTCATAGAAGCTAAGTTATGAGAGTAGTATGCATTGTTTTTCTTCATGGGTAGTTCAGGGTTCTCATCTTCGTACTGGAATCATGTTAATGTTTCTTTTCTAACGTTGATGGTACTTGTTATTTCTTATTTTTAAATTGAATGTGTAAATTCATAGCTTCATAAGAAAGATTCTAATGAGTATTTCGTTGAAGAATCGTACATGTGACACCTCTCATCCAAGTTAGTGAATGTAAGGCATTACGTAATTTAAAAATAGAGACTATTGTCAACTAATCAAAATTTATTTGTTTATCCTAATAGAAGTTAGGATAATTCATCAAAATTAAAATGATTAATTGAGAGTGACGCACAAATAATCTACTAGTATGATTTGATTGTTCAAAAACTATTTATTGTCTCGCCAACATAATATTTTAATAGATCGAAAATAGAAAGTTTATAATTAAAATATATCAAAAAAAAGAAAAAAGATGAACTTGAAAAATTGGAAAGCATCACTCCAAGACAATTTACTTAAAAGAAAGTCAAAGTAATGGACAAGCAAAGAGAGGTGTGTGACACAGCCCAGAACTCCACCAATCAATACATTGCATAATCAAATATAAAAACATGAATTAGTCAATTTAATGACTTTTATTTCTTCCTTTTTTTGTACTCTTAATTTAAACTTTATTCTCCACTTGCAACCATAAAAAGTCAAACCTTCAAGATTTGATCCATTAAAAATCATTATATTTCCATGATCGAAACAGTAAACGCAAGTTAAATATTGTTCAACCTAAACAGAAATAATGTTTAGGTTAAATATTTATCTTTGTATAAGTTTTTTTTAATTATATTTTTCTTTATGATCGAAACAGTAAACGCAAGTTAAATAAATTGTTGAACAATGAATGTATATGTCAACTATCGATGAAAATGTCATAACAGTTCGTATCAGTTATTTACGTGAGGGACCATTACGATTAATAAATTAAAGTAAAAAAAAAAAAAAAAAAAAGGGAATGAAATTGACCTACAAGAAATTAATATCCATTTATTTATTTATTTATTTTTAAATTCAAATCCAACATTATAGTCAATGATATAATCCAATCCAATGATATATGTTCATTTTGGTTAATATTCTACATTTTATTAAAAAGATAGGTTTCATATTTATAATTTTAATTTCTTGTGAAATAAATTTAATTCTTTTAATTAAAGTAGATTTTAAAAATTAAGAGGTGGAATTTATAATTATTTTAAATTAAGTCATTACTACATATAAGGATCTTGAAACAGATACAAATTTACTTCTCAATTCAAGAATGTTTACCCTACTTCATGTGTTCCACGTGTTTATGCTCGGTAAGTACATGATCGACAAAACTCTAGTGATATATTATGAGCCTTTGCAGTTAGACAAAAGCTT
The DNA here is from genome assembly GCF_057944985.1 of Cucurbita pepo subsp. pepo. NCBI lineage: Eukaryota > Viridiplantae > Streptophyta > Magnoliopsida > Cucurbitales > Cucurbitaceae > Cucurbita > Cucurbita pepo. The sequence goes on along the minus strand of NC_141805.1, from coordinate 6,341,058 downwards.
GAGTAAAGAAAAAAAAATATCTATATAGATTTTAGCTCCATAAGTGATGAAATTGCACATTAGAGAGATAACATTTATCACATGAAAATGATGATGGAGAAGTTTCTAGAGTTATTCCAAGCTTAAGATGTGTGTGTTATTTCTCAATCTTCATACTATCATTTCTTTTATTTCTAGCCAACGCTAATTTGGAGAACATGATGAAGAAAAAAGAAAATGGAGGAAGTCGATTTGGAGTTAGTTTTGGAACTATTCCTCGACGAGTAGGATAAAACGAACATCAACTCAAGAAATTAAGTGAACCCTGCACATGTCATTATTATGACTGTTTGCATGTATTATGTGATGCTATGCTATGATATAAATTACGCTATGTCGTATTATGTATTGTTATAAGCTATGCTATAATACGACTATACCATGTTACCATCTTGTGGAATTATATTTATGATATTGATGATATGATGCATAAAACTTCATACACCAAGCTATGTAAATTATGTTAATTAGGGAAGATATGACAATTATTAAGGATGCATGTCTCACAAACTTTGTATGTCATGAATGAATGAAGGTATGACTTGAATCATAAACTTATGTCATGGTTTTAAGCTATGGGGACCTCATGCATTTATGTGCGTCATTTGTACCAGGATACTTTCCCATTGTGATTAATACGAATGCGTACATTACGATATCTATTTTTGTCGTGATATTACGTGGGTCCTTTCTCCATGTGGTTTCTGGTAGCATGAGCGTGCATTAACCTGATGAATGAGGCCTAGGGAATATATACATGAGTCTATCTGGTGAGACTATGTGCACGTGCATGGGCCGTGTGTATAAAAGTACTACACATTCAACCCTGCCCGGACTGAGTTTAAAGTCATGTCATGATGGTTTTATGAAATGATAGGTCCCACCATATAGCATTTGTTTGCATTTTTCTTACTTCAACAGTGGGGTTACTTATGGATTATTTCTTAAAATACTAAGTCGCATGTTACTCTTCTTTCTTAGGTACAGGTAAGGTACTCTCGTATGGATGTGACGGCGTCGCGGTGAAGGCCATGAGATCAAAGCTAGGGTATTGTGGTCATGTTTGTTTTAGTAGTCCTTAGGTTATATCACGCCAACGCCTTATTTTTTTTTTTATCTCATTTAAATTCACATTAGCTATTTTTTGCTATATTGTTCATAGCAATATTGTTTTAATGAATTTATTATGAATGTTTAAGTCCACGACATCGTTTATGAAATATTTTCATAGACTTTTCCACACGTATTAGCCATGTCATGCATGTAGTAGTATCTATATTTGATTAGGAAAATTAGGGTCGTATAGGCCTAGCCTTGTCACTACCTACAATACCACAAGTGGCACCATCGATGCCTGTAGTAGTGTCGGTCCCCACGACGACTACCCTAATATGGGAGACCTTTCATTTAATAAATATAGACTATGACAACCAAATAACGAGCGTAGGCAACCAACAACCCTAAGATGATGCAAGAGATGAAATAATTATGAAATTGTAAGAGAAACAGCCTTTGTATCATCAATTGGACTGTTAAAGATCACGTGTTTGTTTAGATTGCTATCAGCTAATATCTAATTAAATCTCGTTGTAGTTAGGAGTTGATTTAGTTTTAATTTGTTTACTGGTTTGTTACTGCAGATTTCCAAGTAGATTTTTTAATATCTTTTTATATTCTCTCTGTATATTTAGACCTTTCTTGGTCTTCATAATACAATTTTCTCCTCAGCCATTCAATCACTCATTCTTTCACTAACAAATTGGTATCAAAGCCGTCTTCTTAAGGATCTGTGAGATCAAAATGGAAGGAGAATTCAGTTTTTTAGCTGTTGCACCACTAGTCTTCGATGGAGACAATTATCAAATGTGAAAAGTTCGTATGGAGACTTATTTGGAGGCTTTTGGATCTTTGGGAAGCAATAGAAGAGGATTACGAGGTCCCTCCACTTCCAGCAAATCCTATTGTAGCAAAAATCAAAGCACATAAGGAAAAGAAGACAAGAAAATCAAAGACAAAAGCTTGCCTATTTGCAGCCGTATCTCAAATGATCTTCATGCGAATAATGTCTCTCAAAACAGCAAAGGAAATCTGGGATTACCTCAAGGTGGAATATGAAGGAGATGAGAGAATTCGTGGAATAAAAATCCTGAATTTGATTAGGGATTTTGAGTTTGTTGAAAATAACAATTGCTCTGATACCAACTTGTAGAAAATAGACGCACGCTCTGAAATCAACTTGTTTAAATAACTCTCACGAACCTGTGAAGGAGGTGTCAAGAGGGGAGAGACAAGGGGACAAAAGAAATTATGAAAAAGCTATTTTCTATACACTGTACACTTTGCTTTCTGTCTCTTGTTCTTGCTCTCTGCCTCTTCCATTTTACAATAAAAACGAATCAATTTATAGGGTTTCTAAGATATAAAATTAGCTATCTCATCACCCATTTTCTCGTGGATTGATTCTTGGCCCTTTATATTTTCTTTGGCCTTTTCACTCAAATTTCAAAAGTCTTACTAACTTTAACAAAATAAAAAACTACCACCCTTCTCTTCTTTTTTTCATTTAAGTTTATTCCCAACAAAACTCCCCCACATAAACTTCAATCCTCTTGTCGTCTGCCATGCCAATCGTCTTCTTGTATTTGTCAAAAAGTACTTTCGGTAGCGGTTTTGTAAAGATGTCCGCAACTTGATCCTGACTTGCCACATGCAGCAATTTCACGTTTCCTTCCTTCACATGATCTCAGATTAAATTTAATCGAACGTCAATGTGTTTGCTTCTTTTACGGTTTACTAGGTTCTTGGCCAACTCAATTGTTGATTTGTTGTCAACTTGTATTACGGTTGCACCTCGATGCTTTTGCTCCATCTTACTCAACAAGTTTCTAAGCCATATTGCGTGACACACACATCAAGATGCTGCTACATACTCAGCTTCACACGTCGAGAGTGTCACGATCGGTTGCTTCTTTGAAATCCAAGTAAATGCTGTGTTGCCCATGAAGAATACATAACCCGATGTACTTTTTCGATCGTCTATGTCTCCGCACCAATCACTGTCAGAGTAATCGACTAACTTGTAATATTCTGTTTTTCAGTAGAATAACCCAAGTGACAATGTTCCTTGGACGTATCGAGAACTCGCTTCAATGCCTTTCAATGTGAATAAATTGGCTCCTCCATGAACCGGCTTATTATGCCAACACTTAATGAAAGATCTAGCCTTGTGCATGTAAGATTGCGAAGGCTTCCCACCAGGCTTCTGTACCTATTTGCATCTACTTGTTCTCCTTCATCGTACTTTGAGAGCTTTGCACCTGGTTCCATTGGTGTAGATACCGGGTTGCAATTTTTCATCTTGTACTTCTTCAAAATTTCCTTTGCATATTTCTCCTGTGATATAAAAATACATGTTTCTCCTTGTTTAACCTCCAAACCGAGGAAAAACTTTAACAAGCTCAAGTCTGTCATCTCAAATTCTCACGTCATTGTGCTTTTGAACTCTTCTAAAATTTCATTATTGTTGCCTGAGAAGATGAGGTCATCGACATAGAGAGCGACAAGTATCACATCGCCTCCACTCTTCTTTGTATAATGTGAATGTTTGTGGGGACATTGCTTGTACCCGTTCTCCTTGAAGTATGTGTCGATACAAGTATTCCATCCTCATGGTGCTTGTTTCAACCCGTAAAGCGCCTTCTTCAATTTTAGTACCTTCTTCTCTTCTCCAATTTTCACATACCCGGGAGGTTGTTCGAGGTATACTTCTTCTTTAAGCACACCATTCAAGAATGCTGACTTAACATCCATTTGAAAAATCGGCCATTTCAATTGGGCTGCTTGGGAAATGATCAATCAGATTGTCTCAATTCTAGCGACGGGATCAAACACTTCGTCATAGTCGATTCCCGCCTTTTGCTTGTATCCCTTCGCAACAAGTCGCGCCTTGTACCGTTCAATCTCGCCTTGAGCATTCATCTTTTTATTGAATACCCACTTCCCACCTATGGGCTGACTTCCTACCGGTAATTTTGGCACTTCCCATGTGTTGTTGCGATGAATCGGTTTGCCACTTCGTGTCTCGCACCGCCTCTTCAAAGCTGATATTTTCAGCATCTGCCATAAGACATACAAGGTGTACCTCATTAGTGGAGTCATACAAAACTCGCAAACTCCGCATTTTGGGTTGTCGTGGTTCATCTTCATCATTGAAAATTTCTGAGTCTGTTGGTGTAACAACTAATGATTCTCCTACTTCGATGTTGACATCCGTCGAATTGTTCCAATCCCATTCGCTTGCTTCATTTACTCGCACATTGTGACTCACTATCATCATCTTACTAATCGGGTCAAGTAGCTTGTATCCTTTTGTCTTCCCATCATATCAAATAAAGATATACCTTTTGCTTTTGTCTTCGAGCTTCGTTCTTCATTGGTCCGGTACGTGAGCATAAGCTACACTACCGAACACTTTAAGGGTGAGAAATTGTAGGCTTTTGTCCGTTCAAAGCCTCTTGTGGTGTTTGATCATCTAACTTTGCATGTGGACATCGATTTTGTACGTAGATGGTGCATTGCACGGCTTCTGCGCAAAATTCCTTCGACATGCTTTTTCTCTTAAGCATTGAGATATCTATGTCGAGAATGGCCCGGTTCTTTCTCTCGGCCACACCATTTTATTGAGGGGTGTACGGTGCGGTTAAAAATCACCTTATGCCTTGCTCCTCGCAGTACTCCATGAAAGCCGTCGAAGTATACTAGCCACATCTATCGGATCGTACAGCTTTGATGTGTCTACCAGTTTCCTTCTCCACCGTTACTTTGAAATTTTTTAACACCTCGAATGCCTTGGATTTTCCTTTCAGATAGTAAGCCTAAGTTTTCCGTGTGTGATCATCGATAAAGGAAATGAAATACCTATTTTTGCTGAAGAACTCGGGGTTAATTGGTCCACATATATCTATATTGATCAACTAGAGACGTTAGTTGGAAGGAGGAACGAAACATTTTTTTTCGATGTTAAGCACTTTTTTACTGTTTTATACACTCCGTTTCTTTGACATTCTATTCTTAATCATCATGCCTAATCATTCCCCAAAAAAGTTTCTTAAAACATGGATAGTTACTCGGATTTTTTTAGCACGTGTTTCAAACGACCCGGTTTAGGGTTTCAGTTTTAAGCACTTTTTTACTGCTTTAGACACTCCGTTTCTTCGACATTCTATTCTTCATCATCATGCCTAATCATTACCCACAAAAGTTTCAAAAAATATGGACAGTTACTCGGTTATTTTAGCACGTGTTTCAAACGTCCCGGTTTGGGGTTTCCGAATTAGGGGTTCGATTTTAAGCACTTTTTTTACTGCTTTATATACTCTGTTTCTTCGACAATCTATTCTAAATCATCATGCCTAATCATTCCTCACAAAAGTTTCTTAAAACATGAAAAGGTACTTAGTTTCTTTAGCACGTGTTTCAAACGTCTTGGTTTGAGGTTTACGAATTAGGGTTTCGATTTTAAACACTTTTTTATTGCTTTATACACTCCGTTTCTACAAAATTCTATTCTAAATCATCATGCCTCATCATTCCCTACAAAAGTTTCGAAAAACATGAACAGTTACTTGGTTTTTTAGCACGTGTTTCAAATGTCCCGGTTTGGGGTTTCTGAATTAGGGTTTCAATTTTAAGCCCTTTTTTATTGCTTTACACACTCCGTTTCTTCGACATTCTATTCTTCATCATCATGGCTAATCATTCCCCACAAATGTTTCGAAAAACATGGACAGTTTATCAGTTTTTTAGAACGTGTTTGAAACGTCCCAGTTTGCAGTTTCCGAAATAGGGTTCGATTTTAAGCACTTTATTACTGCTTTATACACTCTTTTTATTCAACATTCTATTCTAAATCATCATGCCTAATCCTTCCCCAAAAAAGTTTCTTAAAACATGGAAAGTTACTCGGTTTCTATAGCACGTGTTTCAACGTCCCGATTTGGGTTTTCCGAATTAGGGTTTCGATTTGAAGCACTTTTTTACTGCTTTATACACTCTTTTTATTCAACATTCTATTCTAAATCATCATGCCTAATCCTTCCCAAAAAAGTTTCTTAAAACATGGAAAGTTACTCGGTTTCTATAGCACGTGTTTCAACGTCCCAATTTGGGTTTTCCGAATTAGGGTTTCGATTTGAAGCACTTTTTTACTGCTTTATACACTCCATTTCTTCAACATTCTATTCTAAATCATCATGCCTAATAATTCCCCACAAAAGTTTTGAAAAACATGTACGGTTGCTCGGTTTTTTTAGCACGAGTTTCAAACGTCTCGGTTTGGGGTTTCCGAATTAGGGTTTCGATTTTAAGCACTTTTTTACTGCTTTATACACTCCGTTTCTTCGAAATTCTATTCTAAATCATCATGCCTCGTCATTCCCTAAAAATTTTCGAAAAACATGGACAGTTACTTGTTTGAGAATAAGGAGTGATTGATTAGAGATGTAGTGCAAAGACTTGTTCAATGTCAAAATGAAAGGAAAAAGCTTTGCTCTAAATCTGATGGAGAAAGAGCAGATGACCTTTATATCCATAGCTAGTGCCACTAAGATTTGGCACAAAAGACTTGGGCTCTTTCATCATCGAGGTTTGCTTTATATGCAGTCAAAGAAGCTGGTAGAAAGACTCGCCGACATTAATGATTACATTCCTCTTTGCCGTGCTTGTAATTTTGGGGAACAACATAGGCAACCCTTTCCTAAACATTCATGGAGAGCCTCGAAAAAACTGCAGTTGGTTCATACTGATCTTTGTGGTCGTCAACGAACACCATCATTAAATGGTAATCTTTATTACATTGTTTTTATTGATGATCTAATGAGAATGTGTTGGATCTTCTTGCTCAAGAAAAAGCCAGAAGTTGCGGATGTATTTTGAAATTCAAAGCCAGAGTTGAGAATGAAAGTGCATGCTTGATTCAGACTTTAAGATCAGATAATTGCAAGGAGTACATTTAACAGTTTTTGTGAAGAGGCTGGAATTGAACATAAATTGACAGCAGTATACACTCCTCAACAGAATGATGTCAGTGAAAGGAGGAATAGGTTCATAATGGAGATGATATTTCATCTATTGAAGAGTTTAGATGACCATAAAGTAACTTGTGCATCGTTCATGTTGTAGGATGATGCACAAATATGTTTCTCAGTCCTAATGGTGGTTTAATCACACGACATTATGAGAAGAGTATTACTTGAGCATGGTCACATGTATAAAACAATAGGAATATACCAAGAATTCATGAGGCGAATGAGCTTAGCCTAGCCTCGAAATTGGTCTACATGAAGACAAAGAAGGTAGAGAGATTCATCATAGACTTGGATGAAGGTGTTTGCCTCGACCTAGGCTTACTCAGTAAAGCTATTCATCAAGATTTTCTCAACTCGACCAAGGTGGCCTCAACCTAAGTGACTTATTTCTAGCCTCGATGGCTTAGGCCTCGACCTTGACTCTAAGATCATCCCTTTGTCATGGCTTTCTAATACTGCATGGGTAACAAATTTTGATTTAACTTATTTGATTCGGTTTGGCATTCCTCGTATTTTATTTTTTATTCACTCATTCTCATTTAGGTTTAGCTTCTCCTTTAGTCTCAAGTTAATGTTTTATGTAATGATCCTAAATTTTTACATACTCAGAGTCGCTACCAAGTCTCATGCTTATCTCTTAAATGCCGAATATAACTCTTAGATACTCATCATAAATAACGAAAAATTTAAAACACATTCAGAACACTTCAAACTACTAGAATACATTGTCGGTCTTACGTGTTTCAAAATATAACGTTGGAATTTAAAACTAACACAAAACAATTACAAATGGAATAATCTAAATAATGAAATAAAAGCGTCCTATACTCCTATGACTAAGAATTTAAACATGCAACTACCTTATGCACGTACCACAGTATCTATTTCCGATGTCGTCGTCGTCCGTACATGGGCATTTTGTCTTTACCTGAAAAATGATATGTGGCATACGGCTTGAGTATTTCAAAGAATACTCAGTAAGTGACCCACTGTAGGGGTCATGCTGATGCAAACACATGCAACATGCTCTTGGGATCGAGCTCTAACTCATCTAGGAGTGACCTCCAATCTCGAACAAATTGGATGTGTAGTACTTCCTTTACACATGACCAACACATGCGAGCGTGAATCGTCCGGGCGCTCGCCTGGACCCTTTAATCAAGCTAATCTGTAACGACGTCTGGAAGTCAGCGGAACCCCATAGTATCATGAAATATTCAAACTTGATAGTTTGGCTAATTATCATAGGTTTAATGTATGGAGCACAATTACGAGTATGAACTATTTATTGGGCTGTTTTTCTTGAGGCTTCAACTCTACCGGAGAAAGAAGAGACTTAAAATATAAATATATCTAAGAATAGCTGATCGCTTGTGGATGTATAGAATAAAATGATGTAAAATTCACAAGAATAAGTGCAAGTATACACTATCACAAGTACCAAGTAATAAGTAAATTATCGATTCCACAGGGAACCTATCTTTTTTATTAATTTTATCGCTGGAAATTGAGTTTTTGGGTAACATTCAAATGGGTGTTGGAGATTTTAACTATTTAAACAAAACTAAAACAGAGTGCTACTGCTGTCGAAAAACAGAAAATTATGAGACAATAAACTATAATGAGGAAGGTTCGGCTAAGAGAGATTAAATAGATAAGTTGTTGAGTTTTGTGGTTGATTTTAGTTCCTTTTAATAGATTCTCAAGCCCACTTTCGAGGGTCATGAAAGGTGATTATTTCCATAATCGTTGTAATTTCTATTAACAAGGCTATAGGAGAAGAATTATTCATAACCCTTCTATTACCCTTCAAGTCTCCTTGCTATCAAACTAGAGTATTAAAGAGAATTTCATTGCTCCCTCTCTTCTCCCGAACAAGAGAACAACTCTTTAATAAACAAAAATCATACCGTCAACATACTTAAACTATATAAAACTCTCTCGCCTCCCCTATTAAGTTTAGCTCTCCATACAAACTGAATTAAACAGAGGAATCTGCATCTTGATCAAGTAAAATTGATGTAATAAGAAAAGAGAATAAGGAAATAGAGAGTTATCCCGGTTTGTTGTAGTTCGTCAATGGAAGTTCCCTTCTCTTGAGCTCTCACGTCCACCTCTTTGCCCTAATCAATCCATGTTGGTCTCCTTTTCCTTCTGCTGTCAACAGCTGCTGGATTAGGGTTTTCTTCTTCTTCTCTAGTTTCATAGCAGTTCACTGCAGTAGAGGCTGCTGCTGTGTAATTCGATTTTTCTCCCCAAAGTGTGGCTCTCCTCCTCTTAATCTTCCTTTTCCTTTTATATTGAGCATGGGTTCCCCTTTAGGGACGAAAATGAATAAGTTGTCCACATAGGATGTTCCTCATTGGGTAATCAATGACCCACTTGGACTGCTGACGTGGATTTAAAATTTCCATGTCATCCCCCATTTGTTTCCAAATTTGCAACTCCTACGTGGTTTAGCATAAATGTCTGAAATTTTAGCACGTAACTCAATTAAACATACAATTAACATCGATTTATGCAAAATCATACTTTTTTTCATGTTGGACCGCAATAAACGATTTCATGCTCACTAAGTAGAATAAATGGGGTAATAAATGAGTAAATTGTGAATAAGAGTGCAATATTAACTACAAAAGGACTTAATATAACTCTACTATTAGAGAGTTATCAATAGCTCAACAATCCTCACATTTGTGCCGATCATGGTAGGTCTTAAACAAAGATACTCTAATTTTCCATACGTTAATAACTTCGCCTACGAAATGGCTTTAATGTTGGCTTGGTTGAATGACTTGTATGATGTACGAATGACGAATTTTTCATGATTGTTTGATGCGTTTTGTGGTATGTTATGTTTATGCAATGATACAAGATGTACTATAATATGATTATGTCATGTTATGGAACTATGTTGTGATGTTAATGTTGTATGATGCATGAACCTCCATATATTACACTACATAAACTACGATATCATGTACGTCGTGATATTATGCACGCTCCTTTCCCTCCATAGCTTCTGCCAACGTGAGTTTAAGCTAGCCCAACAAGTAGACTTAGAGGATACGTATACGAGTCTGCTAGGTGGATCTATGTGTGCATGTGTAGAGAAATATTACACATTCAGCTCTATCAAGACTGAAAAGTAGAGATCGTTGCATGTATTTCCATTTTCCGACCGCAACAGTGTGATTATTTACTGAGTATTTTTTTAAATTATCAAACCAAGTGCTATTTTTTTTAGATGAAGGCAAGACAACCATGTAGGGTCACTATATAGGCTATGAGAATGAAAGTATGATAGTAGCATTTTCTATTCAAGTTATAGCCCTTAGGTTAGATATCAAAATTAGTTACTTAACAATAATGTTTCAAACCCGTCATTTGGAACAAAAGACTTGGTCACATTGATCATTGAGGTTTGCTTTAGATGCAGTCAAAGAAGTTGGTAAAAAGACTCGTTGACATTAATGATTACATTCCTCTTTGTCGTGCTTGTAATTTTGGGGAGCAACATAGGCAACCCTTTCCTAAACATTCATGTTGAGCCTCGAAAAAACTACAGCTGGTTCATACTGATCTTTGTGGTCGTCAACGAACAACATCATTAAATGGTAATCTTTATTACATTGTTTTTATTTATGATCCAACGAGAATGTGTTGGATCTTCTTGCTGAAGCAAAAGCCAGAAGTAGCAGGTGTATTTTGAAATTCAAAGCCAGAGTTGAGAATGAAAGTGCATGCTTGATTCAGACTATAAGATCAGATAATGGCAAGGAGTACACTTCAGAAACTTTTAACAAGTTTTGTGAAGAGGCTGGAATTGAACATCAATTGACAGCAGTATACACTCCTCAACAGAATGACGTCAGTGAAAGGAGGAATAGTTTCATAATGGAGATGATATTTCATCTATTGAAGAGTTTAGATGACCATAAAGTATCTTGTGCATCGTTCATGTTCTAGGATGATGCACAAATGTGTTTCTCAGTCCTAATGGTGGTGTAATCACACGACATTATGACAGGAGTATTACTTGAGCATGGCCACATGTGTAAAACAATAGGAATTCATCAAGAATTCATGAGGCGAATGAGCTTAGCCTAGCCTCGAAATTGGTCTACATTAAGACAAAGAAGGCAGAGGGATTCATCGTAGACTTGGATGAAGGTGTTTGCCTCGACCTAGGCTTACTCAGTAAAACTATTCATTAAGATATTCTCAACTCGACCAAGGTGGCCTCAACCTAAGTGACTTATTTCTAGCCTCGATGGCTTAGGCCTCGACCTTGACTCTAAGATCATCCCTTTGTCATGGCTTTCTAATACTGCATGGGTAACAAATTTTGATTTGTTAACTTATTTGATTCAGTTTGGCGTTTTTATTCACTCATTCCCATTAAGGTTTAGCTTCTCCTTTAGTCTCAAGTTAATGTTTCATGTAACAATCCTAAATTTTTACATACCCAGAGTCGCTACCAAGTCTCATGCTTATCTCTTAAATGCGGAATATAACTCTTAGATACTCATCATAAATAACGGAAAATTTAAAACACATTCAGAACACTTCAAACTACTAGACCACATTGTCGGTCTTACGTGTTTCAAAATAAAACGTTGGAATTTAACATTAAAACAAAATAATTACAAATGGAATAATCTAAATAATGAAATAAAAGCGTCCTATACTCCTATGACTAAGAATTTAAACATGCAACTACCTTATGAACGTGCCACAGTATCTATTTCCGATGTCGTCGTCGTCCGTACATGGGCGTCTTCTCTTTACCTGAAAAATGATATTTGGCACACGGCTTGAGTATTTCGAAGAATACTCAGTAAGTGACCCACTGTAAGGGTCATGCTGATGCAAACACGTGCAACATGCTCTTGGGATCGAGCTCTAACTCATCTCGGAGTGACCTCCAATCTCGAACAAATTGGATGTGTAGTACTTCTATACACATGACCCACACGTGTGAGCGTAAATCCTCCGGGCGCTCGCCTGGACCCTCTAATCAAGTTAATCTATAACGACGTCTGGAAGTTAGCGGAACCCCATAGTGTCATGAACTATTCAAACTTGATAGTATGGGTAATTATCATAGGTTTAATGTATGGAGCACAATTGCGATTATGAACTATTTATTGGGTGTTTTTCTTGAGGCTTCAACTCTACCGTAGAAAGGAGAGACTTAAAATATAAATATATCTAAGAATAGCTTAACAATCCTCACATTTGTGCCAATCAAGGTAGATCTTAAACAAAGATATTCTAATTTTCCATACGTTAATAACTTCGCCTACGAAATGGCTTTAATGTTGGCTTGGTTGAATGACTTGTATGATGTACGAATAACGAATTTTTCATGATTGTTTGATGCATTTTGTGTTATGTTATGTTTATGCAATGATACAAGATGTACTATAATATGATTATGTCATGTTATGGAACTATGTTGTGATATTAATGTTGTATGATGCATGAACCTCCATATATTACACTACATAAACTATGATATCATGTACGTCGTGGTATTATGCACGCAACTTTCCCTCCACAGTTTCTGCCAACGTGAGTTTAAGCTAGCCCAACAAGTAGACTTAGAGGATACGTATACGAGTCTGCTAGGTGAATCTATGTGTACATGTGTAGAGAAATATTACACATTCAACTCTATCCAGACTGAAAAGTAGAGATCGTTGCATGTATTTGCATTTTCCGACCGCAACAGCGTTATTATTTACTGAGTATTTTTTTAAATTATCAAACCAAGTGCTATTTTTTTTAGATGAAGGTAAGACAACCATGTAGGGTCACTATATAGGCTATGAGAATGAAGGTATGATTGTTGCATTTTCTATTCAAGTTATAGCCCTTAGGTTAGATATCAAAATTAGTTACTTAACATTAATGTTTAAAATGTGGAAGTCTCGATTTTATGGAAATGTCAATATCAATAGATAATTTTGAAAAAAATATATATATAGAACAAAAATACTAATAAATTAAATTAATAATAAAAAAAAATAAACCTATTTTACAATTTTAAATATATTAAAATACTTATCATTGACTCGAGATAAAAGAGGCATATGATGATGTAATTAATATAAGTATAATGGATAACAATTCAAAAATTATGAAAAGGTTGTAATAAATAATTATTAGAAAAAAAATTAATTGCCCAGCTTAGTGAACCACGAATTATTCATCGTCTTCTTCAAAATGAAAATTAAAGTTGTTTCTATACATAATTAAATAAATAAATAAAGAAAAGAAAAAGAAAAATGTAGCAATTATCTCTACAATTTGCTTTTCATTGACCGTGACCGAGAGTATTGACACGGACCATTGTATTCTTTTTTCATTAATATGTCGATATCTAATATTGTCCACCAAATCCACTTTTTAATCATATTGTATAAAATTGACCTTATATTTAATAAAAATATCAACCCATAATATTAATAATAACCCTCTTCCTCGTTTAGAATAGTAAATTCTTATACGACGGTTTAAATATTCTCATAAATTTTTTAAAAGTTCCCATGGACTATGAGATCTCACGTCGGTTGAAAAAGAGAAAGAAACATTTCTTAAAGTAATGTGGAAACATCTCTCACAGACACATTTTAAAATCGTGAGACTAACGGCGATACGTAACGGGCCAAAGTAGATAATCCCTGCTAACGGTGAGCTTAGGCTATTACAAATGGCATCAGAGCCAGACACCGAGCGGTGTGCCAACAAAGACGCTGGCTTCCAAGGGGGTGGATTGTGAGATCCCACGTCAGTTGGAGAGGAGAACGAAGCGTTCTTTATAGGAATGTGAAACCTCTCCCTAACAAACATGTTTTAAAACCGTAAGGCTGACGGCGATACATAACGATTCCAAACGGATAATATCTACTAGCGGCGTACTTGGGCTGTTACACTGACATCCATATTTTCATTAAATTGAGGTCTCTACATTTTTCATCAACATTGTCATTTAAAACTTGAGTGTTAATATTACTCTCTTTAATTTTTCGTCATGAAAATTTTGAAGTTAAGGGTTTATTATGATTTCATGCAAGTGACACAGGTGAAACATGATTTGAGGTTTCAAACATATGCGTCGTCGAATTTGTAATAAGACACAAGAATAGACGAACAACGTTGTTCATTTGAAAAAATAAAACTACGTACCATTATGTTACATTGCATTGTAATGAAACTATAAAAAGATGGTGGAATTCTGAGAAGATTTCCAAACCCATCATAACACGACGTACGACTGAACCGATTATTTAAACACGACATTGAAATGGAAAATTGAAGAAGAAACAAGAAACGGAAATGAAAGGATTTGGTTTCAAGCAGGGCATTGGAAGCCGGACGGAACCTTCTTTCCACAGTAGTTCAAAAGCAAGCTGAGGGAAACTGAGAGGTCAATCTTGAGACCCAAGGCTCTGGCCTTCACCGCGGTGCAAAGGCACACAGCAGCTTCCAGGTCAACAAGGCCTTGGATTAGGGTGCAACATGGGAATTTTGGTGGTGAGCCGATCACTAAGTGTACTAGATCGTCCAGCAAGTCGGCGCAGACGCCAAGCTTGAGGGTGTCCTTGGGGCACTTGGGGAGTGATGGTTGCTGCCTTGACGGGGTGGGCTTGTGGGGCTTGGGTGGCGGCGGTGGGCAAGGGACATAGGTGGAGCTGACCATAGTGAAGAAGAGGAGGTTGAGGAGGAGGAGGAGGGCAATGTGTGAAGAGAGCTTGGAAGCCATTGGTGGAGAGATATTGAAGGGTTTGTAGGTTTGTGCGATGGCTTGTGAAGAATTATGAGAAGGGTTAGGGTTTTTATAAATGGGGTTCGGGTATTTGTTGTATTTTAAAACAAAAATTCCTTATAAATTGCTGGATATGAAACACCTAACTCTTTCAGTTACTTTATTAAGTTTTGAGGAATTGATTTGAGAGATGAGTTTTTAATTAGTTTGTCTTTTTTTTAAAGTATTATAAAAATGTCAAATGGCCTACAAACGAGACGTAGTGATGTTCGATAATAAGATATCAAATACTTTTTAAAATAAATTATTGTGGTTTGTATGGTTGGAAAATAATATTTGATAGAACCCTTCCAGACAAGTGGGTAATAGATGATAATCTAGAGATTATTTTTAGCACAAATAATTTTTACAAATATAATATGGTTTTTTTTTTTTAAATATAACTATGAGATTCCACGTCATCTTGAAGGAGTAACGAACCATTTTTTTTTTTTTATAAGGGTGGGGAAACCTCTCCCTAGTAAATTGTAAAATTGGCGGCGATATATAATGAGTCAAAGCGGATAAATATATGTTAACAATGAGTTTTGATATATATTGATGTTAGTATGACATAATAGTACAACTTCTAAAACATGACAAGACTAAGATTGTTATTACATGCATGCTTTGAAAATCTTTTAAAATTTACTTAAGATGAAAATGGTTATAAGATAAAAGATCTCTCAAAAAAAAAAAAAAAAAAAAAGACTTTTATTTAGGATCCCAAAAATGAATTTTAAAACATAAATTGGACCGTTAAACTTCGGTCTAGGCTATAAAGTGTTGTTTGCGAATAAGCAGTGATTGATTAGAGATGTAGTGGCAAAGATGATAAGCGCCTACAATGCTGATTTTTGCAAAACTAGAGGTCCTTCTAGAATCCTTGCAAAACGCTCACAGAGAAAGCTAACTTAACAGATTGATTCCAACCAAGAGCTGGTTAGAAGATGAATGACTCTTAGATCGAACTTGGAATCCATGATGGTCACTCTTAGATACCAAGACAATTCACTCCAGAATTAGCTTAATCAAAACTAATTCAATGAATCGGTTTAAACATCAAACCTAAAGCAAGGTATGAAAAAGAATAACACCAAAAGGGTATCAAGAAAACACAAAAGTTTTTTCTGAATTCAACAAAATTCCCAAACATGAATATTACATGCCTTTAAATAGGCCAAGAAGATAACCCTAACAAAATAAAGTTCAGCCACCAACCACAAATAAATGGTAATAAATGCTATTAAATACAAAGAATATAAGACAATTCATACAAACTATTAATAAATGCTATTAAATATAAAATGAAGCAAATAAGGCATTAATAATTTCCTTAATTGGTAATTCAACTACCAAAGGCAAGTCTTCTAATTACTTTCCAATATCAGCCACTCCATTATCTTCTTGATTTGATATGCTAATGCTATAAAGATTTTTGGGCTCAAAAGTTTTTGTTTCAACCGGTACACTAGCTAGCTTTTGAAGATGCAATGTATAGGCCTCTTGAATCTTCTTAACCTTGCTTCTTGTAATCGGTCCTTCGGGTACATGCACGTGATCAGTTGTTGAATTCATATCAAAAGACTTGTTCAATGTCAAAATGAAAGGAAAAAGCTATGCTCTAAATCCGATGGAGAGAGAGCAGATGATCTTTATATCAAGAGCTAGTGCCACTGAGATTTGGCACAAAAGACTTGGGAACTTTCATCATTGAGGTTTGCTTTAGATGCAGTCAAAGAAGCTGGTAAAAAGTCTCGCTGACATTAGTGATTACATTCCTCTTTGCCGTGCTTGTAATTTTGGGGAGCAACATAGGCAACCCTTTCCTAAACATTTATGGAGAGCCTCGAAAAAACTGCAGCTGGTTCATACTGATCTTTGTGGTCGTCAACGAACAACATCATTAAATGGTAATCTTTATTACATTGTTTTTATTTATGATCTAACGAGAATGTGTTGGATCTTCTTGCTGAAGCAAAATCCAGAAGTAGCGGGCGTATTTTGAAATTTAAAGCCAGAGTTGAGAATGAAAGTGCATGCTTGATTCAGACTATAAGATCAGATAATGGCAAGGAGTACACTTCAGAAACTTTTAACAGGTTTTGTGAAGAGGCTGAAATTGAACATCAATTGACAGCACTATACACTCCTCAACAGAATGACGTCAATGAAAGGAGGAATAGATTCATAATGGAGATGATATTTCATCTATTGAAGAGTTTAGATGACCATAAAGTATCTTGTGCATCGTTCATGTTCTAGGATGATGCACAAATGTGTTTCTCAGTCCTAATGGTGGTGTAATCACACGACATTATGACAGGAGTATTACTTGAGCATGGCCACATGTATAAAACAATAGGAATTCACCAAGAATTCATGCGGCGAATGAGCTTAGCCTAGCCTCGAAATTGGTCTACATTAAGACAAAGAAGGCAGAGAGATTCATCGTAGACTTGGATGAAGGTGTTTGCCTCGACCTAGGCTTACTCAGTAAAACTATTCATTAAGATTTTCTCAACTCGACCAAGGTGGCCTCAACCTAAGTGACTTATTTCTAGCCTCGATGGCTTAGGCCTCGACCTTGACTCTAAGATCATCCCTTTGTCATGGCTTTCTAATACTGCATGGGTAACAAATTTTGATTTGTTAACTTATTTGATTCGGTTTGGCGTTTTTATTCACTCATTCCCATTAAGGTTTAGCTTCTCCTTTAGTCTCAAGTTAATGTTTTATGTAACAATCCTAAATTTTTACATACCCAGAGTCGCTACCAAGTCTCATGCTTATCTCTTAAATGCGGAATATAACTCTTAGATACTCATCATAAATAACGGAAAATTTAAAACACATTCAGAACACTTCAAACTACTAGACCACATTGTCTGTCTTACGTGTTTCAAAATATAACGTTGAAATTTAAAATTAAAACAAAACAATTACAAATGGAATAATCTAAATAATGAAATAAAAGCGTCCTATACTCCTATGACTAAGAATTTAAACATGCATCTATTTTATGCACGTGCCACAGTATCTATTTCCGATGTCGTCGTCGTCCGTACATGGGCGTCTTCTCTTTACCTGAAAAATGATATTTGGCACACGGCTTGAGTATTTCGAAGAATACTCAGTAAGTGACCCACTGTAGGGGTCATGCTGATGCAAACACGTGCAACATGCTCTTGGGATCGAGCTATAACTCATCTAGGAGGGACCTCTAATCTCGAACAAATTGGATGTCTAGCACTTCTTTACACATGACCCACACGTGCGAGCGTGAATCCTCCGGGAGCTCGCCTAGACCCTCTAATCAAGCTAATCTGTAACGACGTCTGGAAGTTAGCGGAACTCCATAGTGTCATGAACTATTCAAACTTGATAGTATGGGTAATTATCATAGGTTTAATGTATGGAGCACAATTGCGAGTATGAACTATTTATTGGGCTGTTTTTCTTGAGGCTTTAACTCTACCATAGAACGGAGAGACTTAAAATATAAATATATCTAAGAATAGCTTAACAATCCTCACATTTGTGCCGATCAAGGTAGGTCTTAAACAAAGATACTCTAATTTTCCGTACATTAATAACTTTGCCTACGAAATGGCTTTAATGTTGGCTTGGTTGAATGACTTGTATGATGTACAAATGACGAATTTTTCATGATTGTTTGATGCGTTTTGTGTTATGTTATGTTTATGCAATGATACAAGATGTACTATAATATGATTATGTCATGTTATGGAACTATGTTGTGATATTAATGTTGTATGATGCATGAACCTCCATATATTACACTACATAAACTACGATATCATGTACGTCGTGGTATTATGCACGCTCCTTTCCCTCCACAGCTTCTGCCAACGTGAGTTTAAGCTAGCCCAACAAGTAGACTTAGAGGATACGTATACGAGTCTGCTAGGTGGATCTATGTGTGCATGTGTAGAGAAATATTACACATTCAACTCTATCCAGACTGAAAAGTAGAGATCGTTGCATGTATTTGCATTTTCCGACCGCAACAGTGTGATTATTTACTGAGTATTGATTTAAATTATCAAACCAAGTGCTATTTTTTTTAGATGAAGGCAAGACAACCATGTAGGGTCACTATATAGGCTATGAGGATGAAGGTATGATACTTGCATTTTCTATTCAACTTATAGCCCTTAGGTTAGTTATCAAAATTAGTTACTTAACATTAATGTTTAAAATATGGAAGTCTCGATTTTATGGAAATGTCAGTATCAATAGACAATTTTGAAAAAAAAAATATATAAAACAAAAATACTAATAAATTAAATTAATAATAATAATAAAAAAACCTATTTTACAATTTTAAATATATTAAAATACTTATCATTGACTCGAGATAAAAGAGGCATATGATGATGTAATTAATATGAAGTATAATGGATAACAATTCAAAAATTATGTAAAGGTTGTAATAAATAATTATTAGAAAAAAAATTAATTGCCCAGCTTAGTGAACCACGAATTATCCATCGTCTTCTTCAAAATTAAAATTAAAGTTGTTTTTATAAATAATTAAATAAATAAATAAAGAAAAGGAAAATGTAGCAATTTTCTCTACAATTTGCTTTTCATTGACCGTGACCGAGAGTATTGACACTGACCATTGTATTCTTTTTTCATTAATATGTCGATATCTAATATTGTCCACCAAATCAACTTTTTAATCATATTGTATAAAATTGACCTTATATTTAATAAAAATATCAACACATAATATTAACAATAACCCAATTCCTCGTTTAGAATAGTAAATTCTTATACGACGGTTTAAATATTCTCATAAATTTTTCAAAAGTTCCCATGGACTATGAGATCTCACGTCGGTTGAAAAAGAGAACGAAACATTTCTTAAAGTAATGTGGAAACATCTCTCACAGACACATTTTAAAATCGTGAGACTAACGGCGATACGTAACGGGCCAAAGTAGATAATCCCTGCTAACGGTGAGCTTAGGCTATTACAAATGACATCAGAGCCAGACACCGAGCGGTGTGCCAACAAAGACGCTGGCCCCCAAGGGGGTGGATTGTGAGATCCCACGTCAGTTGGAGAGGAGAACGAAGCGTTCTTTATAGGAATGTGAAAACCTCTCCCTAACAAACATGTTTTAAAACCGTAAGGCTGACGGCGATACATAACGATTCCAAACGGATGATATCTACTAGCGGCGTACTTGGGCTGTTACCCTAACATCCATATTTTCATTAAATTGAGGTCTCTACATTTTTCATCAACATTGTCATTTAAAACTTGAGTGTTAATATTACTCTCTTTAATTTTTCGTCATGAAAATTTTGAAGTGAAGGGTTTATTATGATTTCATGCAAGTGACACAAGTGAAACATGATTTGAGGTTTCAAACATATGCGTCGTCGAATTTGTAATAAGACACAAGAATAGACGAACAACGTTGTTCATTTGACAAAAAAAACTACGTACCATTATGTTACATTGCATTGTAATGAAACTATAAAAAGATGGTGGAATTCTGAGAAGATTTTCAAACCCATCATAACACGACGTACGACCAAACTGATTATTTAAACACGACATTGAAATGGAAAATTGAAGAAGAAACAAGAAACGGAAATGAAAGGATTTGGTTTCAAGCAGGGCATTGGAAGCCGGACAGAACCTTCTTTCCACAGTAGTTCAAAAGCAAGCTGAGGGAAACTGAGAGGTCAATCTTTAGACCCAAGGCTCTGGCCTTCACCGCAGTGCAAAGGCACACAGCAGCTTCCAGGTCAACAATGCCTTGGATTAGGGTGCAGCATGGGGATTTTGGTGGTGAGCCGATCACTAAGTGCACTAGATCGTCCAGCAAGTCGGCGCAGACGCCAAGCTTGTGGGTGTCCCTTGGGCACTTGGGGAGTGATGGTTGCTGCCTTGACGGGGTGGGCTTGTGGGGCTTTGGTGGCGGCGGTGGGCAAGGGACATAGGTGGAGCTGACCATCGTGAAGAAGAGGAGGTTGAGGAGGAGGAGGAGGGCAATGGGTGAAGAGAGCATGGAAGCCATTGGTGGAGAGATATTGAAGGGTTTGTAGGTTTGTGCCATGGCTTGTGAAGAATTATGAGAAGGGTTAGGGTTTTTATAAATGGGGTTTGGGAATTTGTTGTGTTTTAAAACAAAAATTCCTTATAAATTGCTGGATATGAAACACCTAACTCTTTGAGTTACTTTATTAAGTGTGGAGGAATAGATTTGAGAGATGGGTTTTTAATTAGTTTGTCTTTTTTTAAAGTATTATAAAAATGTCAAATGGCCTACAAACTAGACGAAGTGATATTGGATAATAAGATATCAAATGGTTTTAAAAATAAATTATTGTGGTTTGTATGGTTGGAATATTTATATTTGATAGAACCCTTCCAGAAAAGTGGATTCATGTGCGCATGTGAGCTGTAATGACCCAAAATTTTCTACTTAATTTAAGGTCGCTACTGTATACGTACCATAAACATTGAATGTGGAAGACTTTATTAACATAACCTTTATTTTAAAACAAAGTCATGGACTTACGTGTTTTGAAAACATCATTAAAACGACACAACAAAAAACTAAATAAAATGAATAGTTTAAGTTAAAAACATCCTATTCTAGCCCAAGTATAAGAAAATAAATACCATTACCCTCTGCATGTGCCTTGGTCTCGAGTTGCGATATCGTCGTCAACCGTACCGGAATGCCTTACCTTAACCTGAAAAATGTAGTAGCATATGGCTTAGTATTTAAAGAAATACTCAACAAGTGACACCACTATTGGGGTTAAATGCAACAATCACATGCAATGAAATGATGAGACCTATCTTTCGTTTCGTTTTCCCTACGATGCTGTCGTAACGGATAATTTTGGACGTGTACCATATACTCTACACACAACCCATACGTGCGAGTATGGGCTCACCAGCTAATTCACACACTACTGGGCCACCTTCCTTATCCGGTGGGCATACTTTGGGAGCCCCTTAGGCCAGACACTCGGTAGAACTAGTAACCCTCACGGCAGCTCTATGTAGAGCATAACGATCATTGTCCTGCCATTGGATGTACACGTCCGTACCCTCGTGATGGGATAGGGGTATCCCTCCCAAATGCATGAGCACACATAATGCATGAGGTCCCAAAACTTTTCTATTTTCATTATCCTTTAATACAATCCCGCTAGCATTATGTACGTATCATATCATTTTTCATATCGTTCATCATTCATGTCATATCGTTTCTCATCCTTCAATTCTCAAATCATACATAATTCTAACGGGGTTATACTTCATGTCATTTTTCGTAATTTCATGTCATTCATATCGTGCTGTATACACACAATTTAGGAGACCTAACATAACGTTCTATGCTTTTAACATAACATTTCATCATATACACATCATACCATAACATATTGCATCACAATGTCTCATATCATAAACGAGTCATAACATAAACACTTCATAGTCATATCGTTCTCTAACTTATCATAGCCTTAACGTTCTTTACTTATCACAGACATATCATTACGTTAACGTACCTTAGTCATCTCATCACAAGAACTTAACCTAACGCTATCGTTCTATCAATCTATCACAAACATATCCCTTTCTACCCGTAGCCTAACTGTATTCTTCCATCAATCTCTCTTATCCATATCACTCTGGTATGTAACCTAACCTTAACGTTTCATGAACGTATTTTACTCCTATCGTTACATTTCGTTTTGTGCATCCTTCTCGTATCCTATCTCAAACATATCATTGAACACATCGTACCGTAATTATTATTAAACAATTCACATATTATAACATATACATAACAATAAGAAGCATATCGATCCACAAACAATTCACACATATCAATATATATGACACGTGCAGAATCATGGGGCACGTGTCAACAGTAAATATAACCATGCCGATAGTAAGTTCACTTACTTGGCTAGCTTAAATCGTTGCCACGAATATATCTTTAATGAATGTTCGATTCCGTCCTTTGAAATCCGAGTCAACCTATGTGAGCCCAGAAAATCAGTTTCAAGTTTGAAATCTATAAAATTATTTCTCTCATTTACATGGGTCCATTGTTAAAAGTCTTGAAATATAATCAATAATTATATTTTTATTAAAAATCTTATTTTCCATGGTTACTGTTGTGGAAAGAAAAGTATATACAACTATTTAAGTTATTTTGAGCTTTACTACTGTCTGTATTTACCATCTTCTTTTACCTTTCCCTCTCTATTTAGTTTGTGGTTTTTAATTCTCTAATTTTTTTTTTTTGTTCCCATGTATTCTAAATTTACAGTGGATCTCTCTTTCCAAATCTTTCCTTACCTCAATGTTTACTTTCACAAATTTTCTTCGTCATTCTATTTTTAATCTATTCATTTGGCTACTGATATAAATTTAATCTAATATTACTAATGATTTGCTAGAATTCATATGAATGATGGACATTTAGTTTCTAACTCAAAGCTAAACCATTGTAATAATTCAATGAACATCTAACTATAATTGGCTGTGATTTCTAAAAAACAATAGCATAAAATAAAATGAAGATTTAATATATATCTTATTGATCCGATCTATCTTCACATAAATCTCACATGAATCACAGCTGAGTAAAAAGGCCATTCTCATTTTTTTTTTCTCAAGTAAATCTGAAGTTGTTTTTCGGTTGCTCTTAGGCAGGAGGATGGGTTGAGGAGGGAGGAGGGGGGAGGGGGGGAGGGAGATAATTGTGGGGAGGGATGAAAGGTTAAAAAAATTATTTTATTTGTTTCTTTCTTTCTTTATTGTTGGGCTATTACATGAGCGGTGTCTGAAAAAGTACCACACATCCAACCTTACCCAGACTAGAAAGAGCTCAATGTCATGTTATATTGTTTTAAAGCTTAGGTCCTATCATGTATATGTTTGTTTGGATTATCTGACCCCAACAGTAGGGTTACTTATTGAGTATTTCTTCAAATACTAGCCACATACTACCCTTATATTTTAGGTAAAGGTAAAGCACCCCTACACATACGACCGTGATTCTAGAATGGGCATAGAAGCTAAGTTATGAGAGTAGTATGCATTGTTTTTCTTCATGGGTAGTTCACGGTTCTCATCTTCATACTGGAATCATGTTAATGTTTCTTTTTCTAACGTTGATGGTACTTGTTATTTCTTATTTTTAAATTGAATGTGTAAATTCATAGCTTCATAAGAAAGATTCTAATGAGTATTTCGTTGAAGAATCGTACGTGTAGTGACACCTCTCATCCAGGTTAGTGAATGTAAGGCATTACCGTAATTAAAATATATCAAAAAAAGAAAAAGATAAACTTGAAAAATTGGAAGGCATCACTCCAAGACAATTTACTTAAAAGAAAGTCAAAGTAATGGACAAGCAAAGAGAGGTGTGTGACACATCCCAGAACTCCACCAATCAATACATTGCATAATCAAATATAAAAACATTAATTAGTCAATTCAATGACTTTTATTTCTTCCTTTTTTTTGTACTCTTAATTTAAACTTTATTCTCCACTTGCAACCATAAAAAGTCAAACCTTCAAGATTTGATCCATTCAAAAACATTATATTTCCTTTATTGTTCTTTCTTAATCAATCCCAAAAAAACCATATCCCAAAAAAACCATATCAACTCTACCAATAGTTTCTCTTTAACTATTCAAATATTGTAGTTTTGCATGTCAATAACTAAACTTAAATTTCTACTAATCATAATATATAAATAATGTTTAGGTTAAATATTTATCTTTGTATAAGTTTTTTTTAATTATATTTTTCTTTATGATCGAAACAGTAAACGCAAGTTAAATAAATTGTTGAACAATGAATGTATATGTCAACTATCGATGAAAATGTCATAACGGTTCGTATCAGTTATTTACCTGAGGGACCATTACGACTAATAAATTAAAGTAAAAAAAAAAAAAACGGAAAGAAATTGACCTACAAGAAATTAATATCCATATATTTATTTATTTATTTTTAAATTCAAATCCAACATTATAGTCAATGATATAATCCAATCCAATGATATATGTTCATTTTGGTTAATATTATACATTTTATTAAAAAGATAGGTTTCATATTTATAATTTTAATTTCGTGTGAAATAAATTTAATTCTTTTAATTAAAGTAGATTTTAAAAATTAAGAGGTGGAATTTATAATTATTTTAAATTAAGTCATTACTACACATAAGGATCTTGAAACAAATACAAATTTACTTCTCAATACAAGAATGTTTACCCTACTTCATGTGTTCCACGTGTTTATGCTCGGTAAGTACATGATCGACAAAACTCTAGTGATATATTATGAGCCTTTGCAGTTAGACAAAAGCTTGAGTAAAGAAAAAAAATATCTATATAGATTTTAGCTCGATAAGTGATGAAATTGCACATTAGAGAGATAACATTTATCACATGAAAATGATGATGGAGAAGTTCCTAGAGTTATTCCAAGCTTAAGATGTGTGTGTTATTTCTCAATCTTCATACTATCATTTCTTTTATTTCTAGCCAACGCCAATTTGGAGAACATGATGAAGAAAAAAGAAAATGGAGGAAGTCGATTTCGAGTTAGTTTTGGAACTATTCCTCGACAAGTAGGATAAAACGAGCATCAACTCAAGAAATTTAGTGAACCTTGCACATGTCATTATTATGACTGTTTGCATGTATTATGTGATGCTATGCTATGTTATAAATTATGCTATGTCGTATTATGTATTGTTATAAGCTATGCTATAATACTTCAACAGTGGGGTTACTTATGGATTATTTCTTAAAATACTAAGTCGCATGTTACTCTTCTTTCTTAGGTACAGGTAAGGTACTCTCGTATGGATGTGACGGTGTCGCGGTGAAGGCCATGAGATCAAAGCTAGGGTATTGTGATCATGTTTGTTTTAGTAGTCCTTAGGTTATATCACGCCATCGCCTTTTTTTTTTTTTTTTTATCTCATTTAAATTCACATTAGCTATTTTTTGCTATATTGTTCATAGCAATATTGTTTTAATGAATTTATTATGAATGTTTAAGTCCACGACATTGTTTATGAAATATTTTCATAGACTTTTCCACACGTATTAGCCATGTCATGCATGTAGTAGTATCTATATTTGATTAGGAAAATTAGGGTAGTATAGGCCTAGCCTTGTCACTACCTACAGTACCACAAGTGGCACCATCGATGCCTGTAGTAGTGTCGGTCCCCACTACGACTACCCTAATGTGGGAGACCTTTCGTTTAATAAATATAGACTATGACAACCAAATAGCGAGCGTAGGCAACCAACAACCCTAAGATGATGCAAGAGATGAAATAATTATGAAATTGTAAGAGAAACAGCCTTTGTATCATCAATTGGTCTGTTAAAGATCACGTGTTTGTTTAAATTGCTATCAGCTAATATCTAATTAAATCTCGTTGTAGTTAGGAGTTGATTTAGCTTTAATTTGTTTACTAGTTTGTTACTGCAGATTTCTAGGTAGATTTTTTAATATCTTTTTATATTCTCTCTATATATTTAGACCTTTCTTGGTCTTCATAATACAATTTTCTCCTCAACCATTCAATCACTCATTCTTTCACTAACAAATTGGTAACAAAGCCATCTTCTTAAGGATCTGTGAGATCAAAATGGAAGGAGAATCCAGTTTTTTAGCTGTTGCACCACCAGTCTTCGATGGAGACAATTATCAAATGTGAAAAGTTCATATGGAGACTTATTTGGAGGCTTTGGATCTTTGGGAAGCAATAGTAGAGGATTACGAGGTCCCTCCACTTCCAGCAAATCCTATTGTAGCAAAAATCAAAGCACATAAGGAAAAGAAGACAAGAAAATCAAAGACAAAAGCTTGCCTATTTGCAGCCGTATCTCAAATGATCTTCATGCGAATAATGTCTCTCAAAACAGCAAAGGAAATCTGGGATTACCTCAAGGTGGAATATGAAGGAGATGAGAGAATTCGTGGAATAAAAATCCTGAATTTGATTAGGGATTTTGAGTTTGTTGAAAATAACAATTGCTCTGATACCAACTTGTAGAAAATAGTCGCACGCTCTGAAATCAACTTGTTTAAATAACTCTCACGAACCTGTGAAGGAGGTGTCAAGAGGGGAGAGACAAGGGGACAAAAGAAATTATGAAAAAACTATTTTCTATACACTGTACACTTTGTTTTCTGTCTCTTGTTCTTGCTCTCTGCCTCTTCCATTTTACAATAAAAACGAATCAATTTATAGGGTTTCTAAGATATAAAATTAGCTATCTCATCACCCATTTTCTCGTGGATTGATTCTTGGCCCTTTATATTTTCTTTGGCCTTTTCACTCAAATTTCAAAAGTCTTACTAACTTTAACAAAATAAAAAACTACCACCCTTCTCTTCTTTTTTTCATTTAAGTTTATTCCCAACAAAACTCCCCCACATAAACTTCAATCCTCTTGTCGTCTGCCATGCCAATCGTCTTCTTGTATTTGTCAAAAAGTACTTTCGGTAGCGGTTTTGTAAAGATGTCCGCAACTTGATCCTGACTTGCCACATGCAGCAATTTCACGTTTCCTTCCTTCACACGATCTCAGATTAAATTTAATCGAACGTCAATGTGTTTGCTTCTTTTACGGTTTACTAGGTTCTTGGCCAACTCAATTGTTGATTTGTTGTCAACTTGTATTACGGTTGCACCTCGATGCTTTTGCTCCATCTTACTCAACAAGTTTCTAAGCCATATTGCGTGACACACACATCAAGATGCTGCTACATACTCAGCTTCACACGTCGAGAGTGTCACGATCGGTTGCTTCTTTGAAATCCAAGTAAATGCTGTGTTGCCCATGAAGAATACATAACCCGATGTACTTTTTCGATCGTCTATGTCTCCGCACCAATCACTGTCAGAGTAATCGACTAACTTGTAATATTCTGTTTTTCAGTAGAATAACCCAAGTGACAATGTTCCTTGGACGTATCGAGAACTCGCTTCAATGCCTTTCAATGTGAATAAATTGGCTCCTCCATGAACCGGCTTATTATGCCAACACTTAATGAAAGATCTAGCCTTGTGCATGTAAGATTGCGAAGGCCTCCCACCAGGCTTCTGTACCTATTTGCATCTACTCGTTCTCCTTCATCGTACTTTGAGAGCTTTGCACCTGGTTCCATTGGTGTAGATACCAGGTTTCAATTTTTCATCTTGTACTTCTTCAAAATTTCCTTTGCATATTTCTCCTATGATATAAAAATACATGTTTCTCCTTGTTTAACCTCCAAACCGAGGAAAAACTTTAACAAGCTCAAGTCTGTCATCTCAAATTCTCACGTCATTGTGCTTTTGAACTCTTCTATCATTTCATTATTGTTGCCTGAGAAGATGAGGTCATCGACATAGAGAGCGACAAGTATCACATCGCCTCCACTCTTCTTTGTATAATGTGAATGTTCGTGGGGACATTGCTTGTACCCATTCTCCTTGAAGTATGTGTCGATACGAGTATTCCATCCTCATGGTGCTTGTTTCAACCCGTAAAGCGCCTTCTTCAATTTTCGTACCTTCTTCTCTTCTCCAATTTTCACATACCCGGGAGGTTGTTCGAGGTATACTTCTTCTTTAAGCACACCATTCAAGAATGCTGACTTGACATCCATTTGAAAAATCGGCCATTTGAATTGGGCTGCTTGGGAAATGATCAATCAGATTGTCTCCATTCTAGCGACGGGAACAAACACTTCGTCATAGTCGATTCCCGCCTTTTGCTTGTATCCCTTTGCAACAAGTCGCGCCATGTACCTGATATGAATCCAACAACTGATCACGTGCATGTACCCGAAGGACCGATTACAAGAAGCAAGGTTAAGAAGATTCAAGAGGCCTATACATTGCATCTTCAAAAGCTAGCTAGTGTATCGGTTGAAACAAAGACTTTTGAGCCCAAAAATCTTTATAGCATTAGCATATAAAATCAAGAAGATAATGGAGTGGCTGATATTGGAAAGTAATTAGAAGACTTGCCTTTGGTAGTTGAATTACCAATTAAGGAAATTATTAATGCCTTATTTGCTTCAGTTTATATTTAATAGCATTTATTAAAAGTTTGTATGAATTGCCTTATATTCTTCAATTTGTATTTAATAGCATTTATTAGTGGTTGGTGGCTGAACTTTATTTTGTTAGGGTTATCTTTTGGGCCTATTTAAAGGCATGTAATACTCATGGTTGGGGAATTTTGGTTGAATAAAGAAAAAACCTTTGTGTTTTCTTGATACCCTTTTGGTGTTATTCTTTTTCAAATCTTGCTTCAGGTTTGATGTTTAAACCGATTCATTGAATTAGTTTTGATCAAGCTAATTCTGGAGTGAATTGTCTTGGTATCTAAGAGTGACCATCATAGATTCCAAGTTCGATCTAAGAGTCATTCATCTTCTAACCAGCTCTTGGTTGGAATCAATCCGTTAAGTTAGCTTTCTCTGTGAGCGTTTTGCAAGGATTCTAGAAGGACCTCTAGCTTTGCAAATTCCAGCATTGTAGGCGCTTATCATTTGGTATCAGAGCATTTGGTCGAGGTTCTTTGGCCGCTCTAGAGGTGAAATATCTTTATTGTTATTATCGAATTTTTTTTTTATTTGGAAAGTCGCGTCTTGTACCGTTCAATCTCGCCTTGAGCATTCATCTTTTTCTTGAATACCCACTTCCCACCTATGGGCTGACTTCCTACCGGTAATTTTGTCACTACCCATGTGTTGTTGCGATGAATCGGTTTGCCACTTCGTGTCTCGCACCGCCTCTTCAAAGCTGATATTTTCAGCATCTGTCATGAGACATACAAGGTGTACCTCATTAGTTGAGTCATACAAAACTCGCAAACTCCGCATTTTGGGTTGTCGTGGTTCATCTTCATCATTGAAAATTTCTGAGTCTATTGGTGTAGCGACTGATGATTCTCCTACTTCGATGTTGACATCCGTCGAATTGTTCCAATCCCATTCGCTTGCTTCATTTACTCGCACATTGTGACTCACTATCATCATCTTACTAACCGGGTCAAGTAGCTTGTATCCTTTTGTCTTCCCATCATATCAAATAAAGATATACCTTTTGCTTTTGTCTTCGAGCTTCGTTCTTCGTTGGTCCGGTACGTGAGCATAAGCCACACTACCGAACACTTTAAGGGTGAGAAATTGTAGGCTTTTGTCCGTTCCAAGCCTCTTGTGGTGTTTGATCATCTAACATTGCATGTGGACATCGATTTTGTACGTAGATGGTGCATTGCACGGCTTCTGCCCAAAATTCCTTTGACATCCTTTTTCTCTTAAGCATTGAGATATCCATGTCGAGAATGGCCCGGTTCTTTCTCTCGGCCACACCATTTTATTGAGGGGTGTACGATGCGGTTAAAAATCACCTTATGCCTTGCTCCTCGCAGTACTCCATGAAAGTCGTCGAAGTATACTAGCCACATCTATCGGATCGTACAGCTTTGATGTGTCTACCAGTTTCCTTCTCCACCGTTACTTTGAAATTTTTTAACACCTCGAATGCCTTGGATTTTCGTTTCAGATAGTAAGTCTAAGTTTTCCGTGAGTGATCATCGATAAAGGAAATGAAATACCTATTTTCGATGAAGGACTCGGGGTTAATTGGTCCACATATATCTGTATTGATCAACTAGAGACGTTAGTTGGAAGGAGGAACGAAACATTTTTTTTCGATGTTAAGCACTTTTTTACTGCTTTATACACTCCGTTTCTTTGACATTCTATTCTTAATCATCATGCCTAATCATTCCCCAAAAAAGTTTCTTAAAACATGGATAGTTACTCGGATTTTTTTAGCACGTGTTTCAAACGACCTGGTTTAGGATTTCGGTTTTAAGCACTTTTTTACTGCTTTATACACTCCGTTTCTTCGACATTCTATTCTTGATCATCATGCCTAATCATACCCCACAAAAGTTTCAAAAAACATGGACAGTTACTCGGTTATTTTAGCAAGTGTTTCAAACGTCCCAGTTTGGGGTTTCCGAATTAGGGGTTCGATTTTAAGCACTTTTTTTACTGCTTTATACACTCTGTTTCTTCGAGAATCTATTCTAAATCATCATGCCTAATCATTCCTCACAAAAGTTTCTTAAAACATGAAAAGTTACTCAGTTTCTTTAGCACGTGTTTCAAACGTCTTGGTTTGAGGTTTCCGAATTAGGGTTTCGATTTTAAACACTTTTTTATTGCTTTATACACTCAGTTTCTTCAAAATTCTATTCTAAATCATCATGCCTCATCATTCCCTACAAAAGTTTCGAAAAACATGAACAGTTACTTGGTTTTTTAGCACGTGTTTCAAACGTCCCGGTTTAGGGTTTCTGAATTAGGGTTTCAATTTTAAGCCCTTTTTTATTGCTTTATACACTCTGTTTCTTCGACATTCTATTCTTCATCATATGGCTAATCATTCCCCACAAATGTTTCGAAAAACATGGACAGTTTATCGGTTTTTTAGAACGTGTTTGAAACGTCCCAGTTTGCAGTTTCCGAAATAGGGTTCGATTTTAAGCACTTTTTTACTGCTTTATACACTCTTTTTATTCAACATTCTATTATAAATCATCATGCCTAATCCTTCCCCAAAAAAGTTTCTTAAAACATGGAAAGTTACTCGGTTTCTATAGCACGTGTTTCAACGTCCCGATTTGGGTGTTCCGAATTAGGGTTTTTTCGATTTGAAGCACTTTTTTACTGCTTTATACACTCCATTTCTTCAACATTCTATTCTAAATCATCATGCCTAATAATTCCCCACAAAAGTTTTGAAAAATATGTACGGTTGCTCGGTTTTTTTAGCACGAGTTTCAAACGTCTCGGTTTGGGGTTTCCAAATTAGGGTTTCAATTTTAAGCACTTTTTTACTGCTTTATACAATCCGTTTCTTCGAAATTCTATTCTAAATCATCATGCCTCATCATTCCCTAAAAAAGTTTCGAAAAACATGGACAGTTACTTGTTTGAGAATAAGGAGTGATTGATTAGAGATGTAGTGCAAAGACTTGTTCAATGTCAAAATGAAAGGAAAAGGCTTTGCTCTAAATCCGATGGAGAAAGAGCAGATGACCTTTATATCCATAGCTAGTGCCACTAAGATTTGGCACAAAAGACTTGGGCTCTTTCATCATCGAGGTTTGCTTTAGATGCAGTCAAGGAAGCTGGTAGAAAGACTCGCCGACATTAATGATTACATTCCTCTTTGCCGTGCTTGTAATTTTGGGGAACAACATAGGCAACCCTTTCCTAAACATTCATGGAGAGCCTCGAAAAAACTGCAGCTGGTTCATACTGATCTTTGTGGTCGTCAACGAACACCATCATTAAATGGTAATCTTTATTACATTGTTTTTATTGATGATCTAATGAGAATGTGTTAGATCTTCTTGCTCAAGAAAAAGCCAGAAGTTGCGGATGTATTTTGAAATTCAAAGCCAGAGTTGAGAATGAAAGTGCATGCTTGATTCAGACTATAAGATCAGATAATTGCAAGGAGTACATTTAACAGTTTTTGTGAAGAGGCTGGAATTGAACATAAATTGACAGTAGTATACACTCCTCAACAGAATGACGTCAGTGAAAGGAGGAATATGTTCATAATTGAGATGATATTTCATCTATTGAAGAGTTTAGTTGACCATAAAGTATCTTGTGCATCGTTCATGTTGTAGGATGATGCACAAATATGTTTCTAAGCCCTAATGGTGGTTTAATCACACGACATTATGAGAAGAGTATTACTTGAGCATGGTCACATGTATAAAACAATAGGAATATACCAAGAATTCATGAGGCGAATGAGCTTAGCCTAGCCTCGAAATTGGTCTACATGAAGGCAAAGAAGGAAGAGAGATTCATCATAGACTTGGATGAAGGTGTTTGCCTCGACCTAGGCTTACTCAGTAATGCTATTCATCAAGATTTTCTCAACTCAACCAAGGTGGCCTCAACCTAAGTGACTTATTTCTAGCCTCGATGGCTTAGGCCTCGACTTTGACTCTAAGATCATCCCTTTGTCATGGCTTTCTAATACTGCATGGGTAACAAATTTTGATTTAACTTATTTGATTCGGTTTGGCATTCCTCGTATTTTATTTTTTATTCACTCATTCCCATTTAGGTTTAGCTTCTTCTTTAGTCTCAAGTTAATGTTTTATGTAACGATCCTAAGTTTTAAATGCGGAATATAACTCTTAGATACTCATCATAAATAACGGAAAATTTAAAACACATTCAGAACACTTCAAACTACTAGAATACATTGTTGGTCTTACGTGTTTCATAATATAACGTTGGAATTTAAAATTAACACAAAACGACGTCGGGAAGTCAGCGGAACCCCATAGTGTCATGAACTATTCAAACTTGATAGTTTGGCTAATTATCATAGGTTTAATGTATGGAGCACAATTACAAGTATGAACTATTTATTGGGTTGTTTTTCTTGAGGCTTCAACTCTACCGGAGAAAGGAGAGACTTAAAATATAAATATATCTAAGAATAGCTGATCGCTTGTGGATGTATAGAATAAAATGATGTAAAATTCACAAGAATAAGTGCAAGTATACACTATCACAAGTACCAAGTAATAAGTAAATTATCGATTCCACAGGAAACCTATCTTTTTTATTAATTTTATCGCTGGAAATTGAGTTTTTTGGTAACATTCAAATGGGTGTTGGAGATTTTAACTATTTAAACAAAACTAAAACAGAGTGCTACTGCTGTCGAAAAACAGAAAATTATGAGACAATCAACTACAATGAGGAAGGTTCGGCTAAGAGAGATTAAATAGATAAGTTGTTGAGTTTTGTGGTTGATTTTAGTTCCTTTTAATAGATTCTCAAGCCCACTTCCGAGGATCATGAATGGTGATTATTTCCATAATCGTTGTAATCTCTATTAACAAGGCTATAGGAGAAGAATTATTCCTAACCCTTCTATTACCCTTCAAGTCTCCTTGCTATCAAACTAGAGTATTAAAGAGAATTTCATTGCTCCCTCTCTTCTCCCGAACAAGAGAACAACTATGTATGTAAAGTAGCTAATTAAACATACATGTCAATCATTAACAACAACTCTTTAATAAACTAAAATAATACCGTCAACATACTTAAACTATATAAAACTCTCTCGCCTCCCCTATTAAGTTTAGCTCTCCATACAAACTGAATTAAACAGAGGAATCTGCATCTTGATCAAGTAAAATTGATGGAATAAGAAAAGAGAATAAGGAAATAGAGAGTTATCCCGGTTTGTTGTAGTTCGTCAATGGAAGTCCCTTCTCTTGAGCTCTCACGTCCACCTCTTTGCCCTAATCAATCCTTGTTGGTCTCCTTTTCCTTCTGCTGTCAACAGCTGCTGGATTAGGGTTTTCTTCTTCTTCTCTAGTTTCATAGCAGTTCACTGCAGCAGAGGCTGCTGCTGTGTAATTCGATTTTTCTCCCCAAAGTGTGGCTCTCCTCCTCTTAATCTTCCTTTTCCTTTTATATTGAGCATGGGTTCCCCTTTAGGGCTGAAAATGAATAAGTTGTCCACATAGGATGTTCCTCATTGGGTAATCAATGACCCACTTGGACTGCTGACGTGGATTTAAAATTTCCATGTCATCCCCTATTTGTTTCCAAATTTGCTACTCCCACGTGGTTTAGCATAAATGTCTGAAATTTTACCACGTAACTCAATTAAACATACAATTAACATCGATTTATGCAAAATCATACTTTTTTTCATGTTGGACCGCAATAAACGATTTCATGCTCACTAAGTAGAATAAATGGGGTAATAAATGAGTAAATTGTGAATAAGAGTGCAATATTAACTACAAAAGGACTTAATATGACTCTACTATTAGAGAGTTATCAATAGCTCAACAATCCTCACATTTGTGCCGATCAAGGTAGGTCTTAAACAAAGATACTATAATTTTCCATACGTTAATAACTTCGCCTACGAAATGGCTTTAATGTTGGCTTGGTTGAATGACTTGTATGATGTATGAATGACGAATTTTTCATGATTGTTTGATGCGTTTTGTGGTATGTTATGTTTATGCAATGATACAAGATATACTATAATATGATTATGTCATGTTATGGAACTATGTTGTGATGTTAATGTTGTATGATGCATGAACCTCCCATATATTACACTACATAAACTACGATATCATGTACGTCATGATATTATGCACGCTCCTTTCCCTCCATAGCTTGTGCCAACGTGAGTGTAAGCTAGCCCAACAAGTAGACTTAGAGGATATGTATACGAGTCTGCTAGGTGGTTCTATGTGTGCATGTGTAGAGAAATATTACACATTCAGCTCTATCAAGACTGAAAAGTAGAGATCGTTGCATGTATTTCCATTTTCCGACTGCAACAGTGTGATTATTTACTGAGTATTTTTTTAAATTATCAAACCAAGTGCTATTTTTTTTTTTTTAGATGAAGGCAAGACAACCATGTAGGGTCACTATATAGGCTATGAGAATGAAAGTATGATAGTTGCATTTTCTATTCAATTTATAACCCTTAGGTTAGATATATCAAAATTAGTTACTTAACATTAATGTTTCAAATGTTAATGTTAACAAAAAAATATGGAAGTCTTGATTTTATGGAAATGTCAATATCAATGGATAATTTTGAAAAAAAATATATATATAAAACAAAAATACTAATAAATTAAATTAATAAAAAAAAAACCTATTTTACAATTTTAAATATATTAAAATACTTATTATTGACTAGAGATAAAAGAGGCATATGATGATGTAATTAATATGAATTTTAATGGTTAACAATTGAAAAATTATGAAAAGGTTGTAATAAATAATTATTGGAAAAAAAAATTAATTGCCCAGTGAACCACGAATTATTCATCATCTTTTTCAAAATTAAGGCGGCCAAGATTGACGTTCGAATCGGAGTTTCAAGAAAACGTGATTTTTGGTAAGAACTCGTATTTTTTTCTCCGAATTCGAACTCAAATAATAAGATCTGTGATTATCAGAAAATTTTAAGAAAATTGTTTCGAAGGAGTAGAATATGAGATCTACAAGGTTCGTGAAGAAAATTTGTCGAATCGGATTACAAATTGGAAGATAAAAAAGTCGAAAGAAAATAGATCGAAATGTGAAGAGACCTGGAAAATGAAAAAAAAACGCAGGAGAGAGGGTGGAGGCTGCCACGCGTCGGTCGGCAACAGAGGAGAGCGGTGGAACCGGTGATCGACACGTGTCAATCACCGGCTGGTGAGGCACGACCTCGCCCGGCAGGACACGCGTCAGGCGCGCAGACTTGGCCGGCCTGACCCGCGCCGCACGTGAAGCGCCCGACCAGGTGCCTCTGACCTGCGCCTACGCGTGGAGCAGCGCGTGGGGCACGCGCGCGTAGTGACCCTCCACGGCGCGCGTGTCGCGCATGGGGGCGCGTGAGGCACCAATTTTCTTCCCGTTCGGTCTCTGTTTGCTTGTTTTCCGATCCGATTTTGATGGAGACCCTATTATTATGTGAATTAGGACTTGTGAAGGAAATTTCAGATTTGTTGGAATCCATTCCGTCAAGAAAACTCGAACTCAGGTAGGCATGAGTCAACCAAGTAAGTAGCCATTTGGATTCCCACGAGCAGTACTTGTAGGAACCGCTAGGAACAAGCATGCATGCAACAACTATGAAATTAGCTAGCCGGACTTAGCATAATAGTATAGAAACTGCGAATATGAGATGATTATGGAAAGCTAGATACGAAATGTGTATTAAATCTTTTTTGATTGAGACTCTAATAATGTATGTATGCATGAGGAGGTTGGGAAACTTGTGAAATCTGCGCTCCAGGTAAAGATGGACGTTATCTTCCCGTTGAGCATGTTTGTTAATATTGCATGAACTGGTGCGTGTTAACTCTTATGCATGATGATTGCTTGTGTATCTTTCTTGATGAATAGGAAGAAATTATGAGCTTAGATTAGGGTGCTTGTGACTAAGTAGGCTAGACGAGACCCTTGATTGGGGGACCTCTAGAATACCGTGCAATTAGACCCGTAAAATGATTACCGACAGATCCAGAGCCCAGAATTCCAAACCCGATAGGTTTGTAAGACTAGGCACGAGAATCCTAGAGATACACGAATCCATGTCTAAGCCACCAGGTTCCACCCTAGAAAGAATAATAGGTCATCACGGTAACTTTAGGTAGCCCGCTAGAGTTGAGCAGTGTAGGTAGTGTCATCAGAACCTCACTTCCCTCTCTCCTCCGATATCGTACCGTCGAGACAGAGCTCCGGTACGGTGATCGTTGAGTTTAGCAGATCCGGATATGGAAGTGTGACAGGTGCCCAGACCTAGTGGTGATAGCTAAGGGGTCTTCTGAACAGGACTCCTGGGTCGTAGAAACCCGTCCCTGAGTGGGGGACGTGGAGCCACATAGGATGACTCAATAGCTGACCGGCACACAGGGGGTCGCACCCCGTTTAGTGGATGTATGGTCCCGTGTGAGGGTCGTCAGTTAACCTCCATGGATGATGTTCAGAGAGAGTCACATTTTCAGATCCATCCATACAATTCCCTCAGATTTACTTATGAGGTCGCACCTCACCTCAGGACACCGATCATTTCACTGCTTCAGATGGGCAAGCCTCCTAAGATACAGAAAGAGAGTTGCAGCTTAGATCACTCTCCTTAGAAACCTGAGAAAGACCGTGGTTACCCACCAAGATAAGGATGCGAAAAGAGCCTACAAGTAGCCTGCTTACTGAGTATTTTTATACTCATTCCTTTCTACTCTCTTTTTTCAGGTGAGTGATGCCATGGATCGAGGCGGGAATGCATGCTGAATCTTAATGCCACAGAGGAGTGTCCTTGGGCATCTAGGAGTCTGTGCATAATTTTGTTAGATTTGTCATGCATTGCTTGTAAACCATTTCCATACTAATCTTACTTGAACACCTTGTTTTGGATTTTAAACCTTTTACGTAATTGCAAAAGTTTTTTTTTTTTAAATCTCGTCTTCTCTATTTGTTATTACACGATTTCATTGCATAGTCTGTTGGTCCAGCCCTTTATTTCGAGATTCAAATTTTGGGCTGTGACACTTCAACTCTACTGGAGAAAGGAGAGACTTAAAATATAAATATATCTAAGAATAGCTCAACAATCCTCACATTTGTGCCGATCAAGGTAGGTCTTAAACAAAGATACTCTAATTTTCCATACGTTAATAACTTCGCCTACGAAATGGCTTTAATGTTGGCTTGGTTGTATGATGCATGAACCTACATATATTACACTACATAAACTACGATATCATGTACGTCGTGGTATTATGCACGCTCCTTTCCCTCCATAGCTTCTGCCAACGTGAGTTTAAGCTAGCCCAACAAGTAGACTTAGAGGATACGTATACGAGTCTGCTAGGTGGATCTATGTGTGCATGTGTAGAGAAATATTACACATTCAACTCTATCCAGACTGAAAAGTAGAGATCGTTGCATGTATTTGCATTTTCCGACCGCAACAGCGTGATTATTTACTGAGTATTTTTTTAAATTATCAAACCAAGTGCTATTTTTTTTAGATGAAGGGAAGACAACCATGTAGGCTCACTATATAGGCTATGAGAATGAAGGAATGATAGTAGCATTTTCTATTCAAGTTATAGCCCTTAGGTTATATATCAAAATTAGTTACTTAACATTAATGGTTAAAATATGGAAGTCTCGATTTTATGGAAATGTCAATATCAATTGATAATTTTGAAAAAAAAAATATATAAAACAAAAATATTAATAAATTAAATTAATAAAAAAAACCTATTTTACAATTTTAAATATATTAAAATACTTATCATTGACTCGAGATAAAAGAGGCATATGATGATGTAATTAATATGAAGTATAATGGATAACAATTCAAAAATTATGAAAAGGTTGTAATAAATAATTATTTGAAAAAAAAAATTAATTGCCCAGCTTAGTGAACCACGAATTATTCATGGTCTTCTTCAAAATTAAAATTAAAGTTGTTTCTATAAATAATTAAATAAATAAATAAAAGAAAAAGAAAAATGTAGCAATTATCTCTACAATTTGCTTTTCATTGACCGTGACCGAGAGTATTGACACGGACCATTGTATTCTTTTTTCATTAATATGTCGATATCTAATATTGTCCACCAAATCCACTTTTTAATCATATTGTATAAAATTGACCTTATATTTAATAAAAATATCAACACATAATATTAATAATAACCCTCTTCCTCGTTTAGAATAGTAAATTCTTATACGACGGTTTAAATATTCTCATAAATTTTTCAAAAGTTCCCATGGACTATGAGATCTCACGACGGTTGAAAAAAGAGAACGAAACATTTCTTAAAGTAATGTGGAAACATCTTTCACAGACACATTTTAAAACCGTTAGACTAATGGCGATACGTAACGGGCCAAAGTAGATAATCCCTGCTAACGGTGAGCTTAGGCTATTACAAATTGCATCAGAGCCAGACACTGAGCGGTGTGCCAACAAAGACGCTGGCCCCCAAGGGGGTGGATTGTGAGATCCCACGTCACTTGGAGAGGAGAACGAAGCGTTCTTTATAGGAATGTGAAAACCTCTCCCTAACAAACATGTTTTAAAACCGTAAGGCTGACGGCGAAACATAACGATTCCACGGATAATATCTACTAGCGGCGTACTTGGGCTGTTACACAAACATCCATATTTTCATTAAATTGAGGTCTCTACATTTTCCATCAACATTGTCATTTAAAACTTGAGTGTTAATATTACTCTCTTTAATTTTTCGTCATGAAAACTTTGAAGTTAAGGGTTTATTATGATTTCATGCAAGTGACACAGGTGAAACAAGATTTGAGGTTTCAAACATATGCATCGTCAAATTTGTAATAAGGCACAAGAATAGACGAACAACGTTGTTCATTTGAAAAAAAAAACTACGTACCATTATGTTACATTGCATTGTAATGAAACTATAAAAAGATGGTGGAATTCTGAGAAGATTTCCAAACCATCATAACACGACGTACGACCAAATTGATTATTTAAACACGACATTGAAATGGAAATTTGAAGAAGAAACAAGAAACGGAAATGAAAGGATTTGGTTTCAAGCAGGGCATTGGAAGCCGGACGGAACCTTCTTTCCACAGTAGTTCAAAAGCAAGCTGAGGGAAACTGAGAGGTCAATCTTGAGACCTAAGGCTCTGGCCTTCACCGCAGTGCAAAAGGCACATAGCAGCTTCCAGGTCAACAAGGCCTTCGATTAGGGTGCAGCATGGGGATTTTGGTGGTGAGCCGATCACTAAGTGCACTAGATCGTCCAGCAAGTCGGCGCAGACGCCAAGCTTGAGGGTGTCCCTGGGGCACTTGGGGAGTGATGGTTGCTGCCTTGACGGGGTGGGCTTGTGGGGCTTGGGTGGCGGCGGTGGGCAAGGGACATAGGTGGAGCTGACCATAGTGAAGAAGAGGAGGTTGAGGAGGAGGAGGAGGGCAATGGGCAAAGAGAGCTTGGAAGCCATTGGTGGAGAGATATTGAAGGGTTTGTAGGTTTGTGCGATGGGTTGGGAAGAATTATGAGAAGGGTTAGGGTTTTTACAAATGGGGTTTAGGAATTTGTTGTATTTTAAAACAAAAATTCCTTATAAATTGCTGGATATGAAACACCTAACTCTTTCAGTTACTTTATTAAGTTTTGAGGAATTGATTTGAGAGATGGGTTTTTAATTAGTTTGTCTTTTTTTTAAAGTATTATAAAAATGCCAAACGGCCTACAAACTAGATGAAGTAATGTTCGATAATAAGATATCAAATACTTTTTAAAATAAATTATTGTGGTTTGTATGGTTGGAAAATAATATATGATAGAACCCTTCCAGACAAGTGGGTAATAGATGATAATCTAGAGATTATTTTTAGCACAAATAATTTTTACAAATATAATATGGTTTTTTTTTTAAATATAACTATGAGATTCCACCTCATTTTGAAGGAGTAACGAAACTTTTTTTTTTTTTTTTTTTTTATAAGGGTGTGGAAACCTCTCCCTAGTAAATTGTAAAATTGGCGGCGATATATAATGAGTCAAAGTGGATAAATATATGTTAACAATGAGTTTTGATATATATTGATGTTAGTATGACATAACAGTACAACTTCTAAAACATGACAAGACTAAGATTGTTATTACATGCATGCTTTTAAAATCTTTTAAAGTTTACTTAAGATGAAAATGGTTATAAGATAAAAGATCTCTCAAAAAAAAAAAAAAAAAAAAAGACTTTTATTTAAGATCTCAAAAATGAATTTTAAAACATAAATTGGACCATTAAACTTCGATATAGGCTATAAAGTGTTGTTTGCGAATAAGCAGTGATTGATTAGAGATGTAGTGGCAAAGACCTTTTCAATGTCAAAATGAAAGAAAAAAGCTTTGCTCTAAATCCGATGGAGAGAGAGCAGATGACCTTTATATCAAGAGCTAGTGCCACTGAGATTTGGCACAAAAGACTTGGGCACTTTCATCATTGAGGTTTGCTTTAGATGCAGTCAAAGAAGCTGGTAAAAAGACTCGCTGTTATTAATGGTTACATTCCTCTTTGCCGTGCTTGTTATTTTGGGGAGCAACATAGGCAACCCTTTCCTAAACATTCATGGAGAGGCTCGAAAAAACTACAGTTGGTTCATACTGATCTTTGTGGTCGTCAACGAACAACATCATTAAATGGTAATCTTTATTACATTGTTTTTATTTATGATCTAACGAGAATGTGTTGGATCTTCTTTCTGAAGCAAAAGCCAGAAGTAGCAGGCATATTTTGAAATTCAAAGCCAGAGTTGAGAATGAAAGTGCATGCTTGATTCAGACTATAAGATCAGATAATGGCAAGGAGTACACTTCAGAAACTTTTAACAAGTTTTGTGAAGAGGCTGGAATTGAACATCAATTGACAGCACTATACACTCCTCAACAGAATGACGTCAGTGAAAGGAGGAATAGATTCATAATGAAGATGATATTTCATCTATTGAAGAGTTTAGATGACCATAAAGTATCTTGTGCACCGTTCATGTTCTAGGATGATGCACAAATGTGTTTCTCAGTCCTAATGGTGGTGTAATCACACGACATTATGAGAAGAGTATTACTTGAGGAAACGAGACCAAACCGGTAAGGTACAGCCCTTTAAAGCTCGACTAGTAGCAAAGGGTTATACCCAAAGAGAGGGGGTGGACTATGAAGAAACCTTCTCTCCTGTTGCTATGCTTAAATCGATTAGAATACTCTTGTCTATTGCCACATTTTATGATTATGAAATTTTGCAAATGGATGTTAAGACAGCCTTTCTAAACGGCAATCTTGAAGAGAGTATCTAAAGCAAGGTTGCATTGCTGATTCCACCATGGAGGCTGAGTATGTTGCTGCTTGTGAAGCAGCAAAAGAATCTGTATGGCTTAGGAAGTTCTTAACTGATTTGGAAGTCGTTCCAAATATGCATCTTCCCGTCACTCTTTATTGTGATAATAGTGGAGCAGTTGCAAATTCAAAAGAACCAAGAAGCCATAAGCGAGGAAAACATATTGAGCGCAAATATCATCTCAGAAGGGAGATTGTGCAACGAGGAGATGTGATCGTCACACAGATAGCTTCATAGCACAACATTGCTGATCCATTTACAAAGCCCCTCACGGCTAAAGTGTTTGAAGGGCACCCAGTGAGTCTAGGACTACGAGTTATGTAATCTAGGGCAAGTGGGAGAAATGGCATGAGTATGTGATGCCCTAGTTTATTGTATTTCTCTCTACTCAACGTTATAAAACCCCACTAGAGTTTTAGTCAAGTGGGAGTTTGTTGGGTTTTATGTCCTAAAACTCATAGTTTGTAAACAAAAACATATTCTATTTTCAATAAAGTTATTATTATTGTTTATTCAGTAAAGATTGTTATTGAATAAAGTGAAATTTACGATCATTAATCTGAATCCAATAAACTAAGAACACTCTGGTTATAGTATGATTACTTGAACTATATGTAGAGACATAAGAGTGGATCAAGTTCAAGTATATAGTCAAAATGATCTATAGTATAAGGATAAGGCTGAGTACCTCATTCTGGGAACACTATGGATGCGGCCCACTTTTGTATATGATATAAACAATGTGATCACTAAATTGTACATGTGGAGACATGTGAGTGGGGTGTCCTATGCAATGAGTATTGCATAAGATCGGACCATGAAGAAAACCACTCTCACTTTTTAATGTCGTTAACTGTTGAGACTGATTTTCTTTTCATTCGATAACCTAGGTAACTCGGTTTTAATCCTGAGCTAACCATGAACTCCTATTTATT
The DNA here is from genome assembly GCF_057944985.1 of Cucurbita pepo subsp. pepo. NCBI lineage: Eukaryota > Viridiplantae > Streptophyta > Magnoliopsida > Cucurbitales > Cucurbitaceae > Cucurbita > Cucurbita pepo. The sequence continues at coordinate 6,297,657 of NC_141805.1, read as the reverse complement.
CGGAATTATCCTTAGATTTGCATGGGTGAGAGTGGCTCTAGTTCGCCGACTCAATAGGCCTCCCATTTCAGGGGTAAGACTGGGTGAATGGCTGGGGACGTGGGGTGCAAGATGGAATTCACTCCTACCCACTTTTAGGGATAGAAGAGAGGTAGTTCCCTTAAGCACTGACTCCAGGTCTTGAACAAGGGGCCCCACCCTCTCATTGGCCTGAGAGGGATTCGGTTTACTGGTTGGACCACAAACCAATTGTTCATTAGAGGATCAGTGAGACATAAGGAACAAGAAGTAACTTTAGGGGTAAAACGGTAAATTGACCCAGCTTTTGTTACGAACAACCTGTGAAGGATCGACTTACTAATCATGGTTATATCAAATGGACAGAAATATATCTATAGTGAGGGGAGTGCAACTACTAGGCTATAGTGGAGTGTCCTAGTAGTTAACGAATGTTGGTTAACAAGGTTAATGAGTTTAGCCGGTTAATCTTGGATCGTTGGAGCTCATGATCTATAGGTCCATTAGGTCCCTCTGCTAGCTCATATCGGACTAAACCATAGAATAGTGTGACGATTGAGTTCGAAGTGTTCGAATTCAAATTAGGGAATATGCGCTACATATATACGATATATTTAACCGCATTTTTGTTTTATTTACGAATAAAACAAAAGGAGAGAATCTGAGATATTTAAATAAGATTTAAATATCTTAATTAATTATGTGTCGGAATTGATTGGGATTGGCATTTGAATTAATATTAAATATTAATTAAATAGTTTAATTAATCATTTAATGTTACTTTAATTTGAAATTCATTATTCAAATTAATTGTTGAATTAAAATGAAAAAAGTCGAAATGTTGGCTTCATCTCATGGAAAAATCCATGTTAGTGGAATTTTGAGGTGTCAAAATTTGGTTTAACCAAACTTGCATGTTTGCCAAATAAACCCCACAGTGGAATTTTGACTGTCAAAATTTGGTTAACTCAAACATGCATGCTTGCCACATAATCCCAAACATTTTAGTGGAATTTTAAGTGTCAAAATTTGGTGATCTCAAATTTGCATGAACATGCAAACATGACTCTTTAAATAGAGTGATCATGGTACATGGAAGGTCTTCTTCTTCTTGGTGGAAAACCTTGAGAAAAACCTCTCACAAATACTCTCTTCACATATACAAAATCTCTCTCAAGTTTAGTCACTCACCGGATTTCACAATCTCGTTCTAAGGCCGGAGGATAGTGGAGAAGACACTAGTGGTGGTTCGAAACCAGTTCGTGAGGAAAAAGGAGTTTGAACTACAAAAGGTTAGTATCTAAACTAATTAAGTTTTAATACTTATGAACATGCTAGTTATATACTATAATTAATGTTCTAAAAGTGCCTAAGATCCAAATTGCTTCCGCATGTGTTATATTAACACCATCACACATGTATAAAACAATAGGAATTCACCAAGAATTCATGAGGCGAATGAGCTTAGCCTAGCCTCGAAATTGGTCTACATTAAGACAAAGAAGGCAGAGAGATTCATCGTAGACTTGGATGAAGGTGTTTGCCTCGACCTAGGCTTACTCAGTAAAGCTATTCATTAAGATTTTCTCAACTCGACCAAGGTGGCCTCAACCTAAGTGACTTATTTCTAGCCTCGATGGCTTAGGCCTCGACCTTGACTCTAAGATCATCCCTTTGTCATGGTTTTCTAATACTGCATGGGTAACAAATTTTGATTTGTTAACTTATTTGATTCGGTTTGGCGTTTTTATTCACTCATTCCCATTAAGGTTTAGCTTCTCCTTTAGTCTCAAGTTAATGTTTTATGTAACGATCCTAAATTTTTACATACTCAGAGTCGCTACCAAGTGTCATGCTTATCTTTTAAATGTGGAATATAGCTTTTAGATACTCATCATAAATAACGGAAAATTTAAAACACATTCAGAACACTTCAAACTACTAGAACACATTGTCGGTCTTACGTGTTTCAAAATATAACGTTGGAATTTAAAATTAAAACAAAACAATTACAAATGGAATAATCTAAATAATGAAATAAAAGCGTCCTATACTCCTATGACTAAGAATTTAAACATGCAACTACCTTATGCACGTGCCACAGTATCTATTTCCGATGTCGTCGTCGCCCGTACATGGGTGTCTTCTCTTTATCTGAAAAATGATATTTGGCACACGACTTGAGTATTTCGAAGAAAACTCAGTAAGTGACCCACTGTAGGGGTCATGCTGATGCAAACCCGTGCAACATGCTCTTGGGATCGAGCTCTAACTCATCTAGGAGTGACCTCCAATCTCAAACAAATTGGATGTGTAGTACTTCTTTACACATGACCCACACGTGCGAGCGTGAATCCTCCGGGCGCTCGCCTGGACCCTCTAATCAAGCTAATCTGTAACGACGTCTGGAAGTTAGCGGAACCCCATAGTGTCATGAACTATTCAAACTTGATAGTATGGGTAATTATCATAGGTTTAATGTATGGAGCACAATTGCGAGTGTGAACTATTTATTGGGCTGTTTTTCTTGAGGCTTCAATTCTACCGTAGAAAGACGAGACTTAAAATATAAATATATCTAAGAATAGCTTAACAATCCTCACATTTGTGCCAATAAAGGTAGGTCTTAAACAAAGATACTCTAATTTTCCATACGTTAATAACTTCGCCTACAAAATGGCTTTAATGTTGGCTTGGTTGAATGACTTGTATGATGTATGAATGACGAATTTTTCATGATTGTTTGATGCGTTTTGTGTTATGTTATGTTTATGCAATGATACAAGATGTACTATAATATGATTATGTCATGTTATGGAACTATGTTGTGATATTAATGTTGTATGATGCATGAACCTCCATATATTACACTACATAAACTACGATATCATGTACGTCGTGGTATTATGCACGCTCCTTTCCCTCCATAGCTTCTGCCAACGTGAGTTTAAGCTAGCCCAACAAGTAGACTTAGAGGATACGTATACGAGTCTGCTAGGTGGATCTATGTGTGCATGTGTAGAGAAATATTACACATTCAACTCTATCCAGACTGAAAAGTAGAGATCCTTACATGTATTTGCATTTTTCGACCGCAATAGTGTAATTATTTACTGAATATTTTTTTAAATTATCAAACCAAGTGCTAATTTTTTTAGATGAAGGCAAGACAACCATGTAGGGTCACTATATAGGCTAAGAGAATGAAGGTATGATAGTTGCATTTTCTATTCAAGTTATAGCCCTTAGGTTAGATATCAAAATTAGTTACTTAACATTAATGTTTAAAATATGGAAGTCTCGATTTTATGGAAATGTCAATATCAATAGATAATTTTGAAAAAAATACTAATAAATTAAATTAATAATAATAAAAAAAAAACCTATTTTACAATTTTAAATATATTAAAATACTTATCATTGACTCGAGATAAAAGAGGCATATGATGATGTAATTAATATGAAGTATAATGGATAACAATTCAAAAATTATGAAAAGGTTGTAATAAATAATTATTAGAAAAAAAAAATTAATTGTCCAGCTTAGTGAACCACGAATTATTCGTCGTCTTCTTCAAAATTGAAATTAAAATTGTTTCTATAAATAATTAAATAAATAAATAAAGAAAAGAAAAAGAAAAATGTAGCAATTATCTCTACAATTTGCTTTTCATTGACCGTGACCGAGAGTATTGACACGGACCATTGTATTCTTTTTTCATTAATATGTCGATATCTAACATTGTCCACCAAATCCACTTTTTAATCATATTGTATAAAATGGACCTTATATTTAATAAAAATATCAACACATAATTTTAATAATAACCCTCTTCCTCGTTTAGAAGAGTAAATTCTTATACGACGGTTTAAATATTCTCATAAATTTTTCAAAAGTTCCCATGGACTATGAGATCTCACGTCGGTTGAAAAAGAGAACGAAACATTTCTTAAAGTAATGTAGAAACATCTCTCACAGACACATTTTAAAACTGTTAGACTAACGGCGATACGTAACGGGCCAAAGTAGATAATCCCTGCTAACGGTGAGCTTAGGCTATTACAAATGGCATCACAGCCAGACACCGAACGGTGTGCCAACAAAGACGCTGGCCCTCTAGGGGGTGGATTGTGAGATCCCACTTCAGTTGGAGAGGAGAACGAAGCGTTCTTTATAGGAATGTGAAAACCTCTCCCTAACAAACATGTTTTAAAACCGTAAGGCTGACGGCGATACATAACGATTCCAAACGGATAATATCTACTTGGGCTGTTACACTGACATCCATATTTTCATTAAATTGAGGTCTCTACATTTTTCAACAACATTGTCATTTAAAACTTGAGTGTTAATATTACTCTCTTTAATTTTTCGTCATGAAAACTTTGAAGTTAAGGGTTTATTATGATTTCATGCAAGTGACACAGGTGAAACAAGATTTGAGGTTTCAAACATATGCATCGACAAATTTGTAATAAGGTACAAGAATAGACGAACAACGTTGTTCATTTGAAAAAAAACTAGGTACCATTATGTTACATTGCATTGTAATGAAACTATAAAATGATGGTGGAATTCTGAGAAGATTTCCAAACCCATCATAACACGACGTACGACCAAACTGATTATTTAAACACGACATTGAAATGGAAAATTGAAGAAGAAACAAGAAACGGAAATGAAAGGATTTGGTTTTAAGCAGGGCTTTGGAAGCCGGACGGAACCTTCTTTCCACAATAGTTCAAAAGCAAGCTGAGGGAAACTAAGAGGTCAATCTTGAGACCCAAGGCTCTGGCCTTCACCACAGTGCAAAGGCACACAGCAGCTTCCAGGTCAACAAGGCCTTGGATTAGGGTGCAGCATGGGGATTTTGGTGGTGAGCCGATCACTAAGTGCACTAGATCATCCAGCAAGTCGGCGCAGACGCCAAGCTTCAGGGTGTCCCTGGGGCACTTGGGGAGTGATGGTTGCTGCCTTGACGGGGTGGGCTTGTGGGGTTTGGGTGGCGGCGGTGGGCAAGGGACATAGGTTGAGCTGACCATAGTGAAGAAGAGGAGGTTGAGGAGGAGGAGGAGGGCAATGGGTGAAGAGAGTTTGGAAGCCATTGGTGGAGAGATATTGAAGGGTTTGTAGGTTTGTGCTATGGCTTGTGAAGAATTATGAGAAGGGTTAGGGTTTTTATAAATGGGGTTTGGGAATTTGTTGTATTCTTTCAGTTACTTTATTAGGTTTTGTGGAATTGATTTGAGAGATGGGTTTTTAATTAGTTTGTCTTTTTTAAAGTATTATAAAAATGTCAAATGGCCTACAAACTAGACGAAGTGATGTTCGATAATACGATATCAAATACTTTTTAAAATAAATTATTGTGGTTTGTATGGTTGGAAAATAATATTTGATAGAACCCTTCCAGACAAGTGGGTAATAGATCATAATCTAGAGATTATTTTGAGCACAAATAATTTTTACAAATATAATATGGTTTTTTTTTTTAATATAACTATGAGATTCCACGTTATTTTGAAGGAGTAACGAAACTTTTTTTTTTTGTAAGGGTGTGGAAACCTCTCCCTAGTAAATTGTAAAATTGGCGGCAATATATAATGAGTCAAAGCGGATAAATATATGTTAACAATGAGTTTTGATATATATTGATGTTAGTATGACATAACAGTACAACTTCTAAAACATGACTAAACTAAGATTGTTATTACATGCATGCTTTGAAAATCTATTAAAGTTTACTTAAGATGAAATGGTTATAAGATAAAAGATCTCTAAAAAAAAACAAAAAAATAGACTTTTATTGAGGATCCCAAAAATGAATTTTAAAACATAGATTGGACCGTTAAACTTCGAGATAGGCTATAAAGTGTTGTTTGCGAATAAGCAGTGATTGATTAGAGATGTAGTGGCAAAGACTTGTTCAATGTCAAAATGAAAGGAAAAAGCTTTGCTATAAATCCGATGGAAAGAGAGCAGATGACCTTTATATCAAGAGCTAGTGCCACTGAGATTTGGCACAAAAGACTTGGGCACTTTCATCAATGAGGTTTGCTTTAGATGCAGTCAAAGAAGCTTGTAAAAAGACTCGCTGTTATTAATGATTACATTCCTCTTTGCCGTGCTTGTAATTTTGGGGAGCAACATAGGCAACCCTTTCCTAAACATTCATGGAGAGCCTCGAAAAAACTGCAGCTGGTTCATACTGATCTTTGTGGTCGTCAACGAACAACATCATTAAATGGTAATCTTTATTACATTGTTTTTATTTATGATCCAACGAGAATGTGTTGGATCTTCTTGCTGATGCAAAAGCCAAAAGTAACGGGTGTATTTTGAAATTCAAAGCCAGAGTTGAGAATGAAAGTGCATGCTTGATTCAGACTATAAGATCAGAAAATGGCAAGGAGTACACTTCAGAAACTTTTAACAGGTTTTGTGAAGAGGCTGAAATTGAACATCAATTGACAGCACTATACACTCCTCAACAGAATGACGTCAGTGAAAGGAGGAATAGATTCATAATGGAGATGATATTTCATCTATTGAAGAGTTTAGATGACCATAAAGTATCTTGTGCATCGTTCATGTTCTAGGATGATGCACAAATGTGTTTCTCAGTCCTAATGGTGGTGTAATCACACGACATTATGAGAACAGTATTACTTGAGCATGGCCACATTGTTGGGTTTTATGTCCTAAAACTCATAGTTTGTAAACAAAAACATATTCTATTTTCAATAAAGTTATTATTATTGTTTATTCAGTAAAGATTGTTATTGAATAAAGTGAAATTTACGATCATTAATCTAAATCCAATAAACTAAGAACACTCTGGCTATAGTATGATTACTTGAACTATATGTAGAGACATAAGAGTGGATCAAGTTCATGTATATAGTCAAAATGATCTATAGTATAAGGATAAGGCTGAGTACCTCATTCTAGGGACACTATGGATGCGGCCCACTTTTGTATATGATATAAACAATGTGATCACTAAATTGTACATGTGGAGACATGTGAGTGGGGGCGTCCTATGCAATGAGTATTGCATAAGATCGGACCATGAAGAAAACCACTCTCATTTTTTAATGTCGTTTACTGTTGAGACTGATTTTCTTTTCATTCGATAACCTAGGTAACTCTGTTTTAATCCTGAGCTAACCATGAACTCCTGTTTATTCGGAATTATCCTTAGATTTGCATGGGTGAGAGTGGCTCTAGTTCGCCGACTCAATAGTCCTCCCATTTCAGGGGTAAGACTGGGTGAATGGCTGGGGACGTGGGGTGCAAGATGGAATTCACTCCTACCCACTTTTAGGGATAGAAGAGAGGTAGTTTCCTTAAGCACTGACTCCAGGTCTTGAACAAGGGGCCCCACCCTCTCATTGGCCTGAGAGGGATTCGGTTTACTGGTTGGACCACAAACCAATTGTTCATTAGAGGATCAGTGAGACATAAGGAACAAGAAGTAACTTTAGGGGTAAAACGGTAAATTGACTCAGCTCTAGTTACGAACAATCTGTGAAGGATCGACTTACTAATCATGGTTATATCAAATGGACAGAAATATATCTATAGTGAGGGGAGTGCAACTACTAGGCTATAGTGGAGTGTCCTAGTAGTTAACGAATGTTGGTTAACAAGGTTAATGAGTTTAGCCGGTTAATCTTGGATCGTTGGAGCCCATGATCTATAGGTCCATTAGGTCCCTCTAGTAGCTCATATCGGACTAAACCATATAACAGTGTGACGAGTGAGTTCGAAGTGTTCGAATTCAAATTAGGGAATATCCGCTAAATATATACGATATATTTAACCGCATTTTTGTTTAATTTACGAATTAAACAAAAGGACAGAATCTGAGATATTTAAATAAGATTTAAATATCTTAATCAATTATGTGTCGAAATTGATTGGCATTTGAATTAATATTAAATATTAATTAAATAGTTTAATTAATCATTTAATGTTACTTTAATTTGAAATTCATTATTCAAATTAATTGTTGAATTAAAATGAATAAAGTCAAAATGTTGACTTCATTTCATGGAAAAATCCACGTTAGTGGAATTTTGAGGTGTCAAAATTTGGTTTAACCAAACTTGCATGTTTGCCAAATAAACCCCACAAGTTTGAGTAGAATTTTGAATGTCAAAATTTGGTTAACTCAAACATGCATGCTTGCCACATAATCCCAAACATTTTAGTGGAATTTTAAGTGTCAAAATTTGGTGATCTTAAATTTGCATGAACATGCAAACATGACTCTTTAAATAGAGTGATCATGGTACATGGAAGGTCTTCTTCTTCTTGGTGGAAAACCTTGAGAAAAACCTCTCACAAACACTCTCTTCACATATAAAAAATTCCTCTCAAGTTTAGTCACTCACCGAATTTCACAATCTCGTTCTAAGGCCGGAGGATAGTGGAGAAGACACTAGTGGTGGTTCGAAACCGGTTCGTGAGGAAAAAGGAGTTTGAACTACAAAAGGTTAGTATCTAAACTAATTAAGTTTTAATACTTATGAACATGCTAGTTATATACTATAATTAATGTTCTAAAAGTGCCTAAGATCCAAATTGCTTCCGCATGTGTTATATTAACACCATCACACATGTATAAAACAATAGGAATTCACCAAGAATTCAAGAGGCGAATGAGCTTAGCCTAGCCTCGAAATTGGTCTACATTAAGACAAAGAAGGCAGAGAGATTCATCGTAGACTTGGATGAAGGTGTTTGCCTCGACCTAGCTTACTCAGTAAAGCTATTCATTAAGATTTTCTCAACTCAACCAAGGTGGCCTCAACCTAAGTGACTTATTTCTAGCCTCGAAGGCTTAGGCCTCGACCTTGACTCTAAGATCATCCCTTTGTCATGGCTTTCTAATACTGCATGGGTAACAAATTTTGATTTGTTAACTTATTTGATTCGGTTTGGCGTTTTTATTCACTCATTCCCATTAAGGTTTAGCTTCTCCTTTAGTCTCAAGTTAATGTTTTATGTAACGATCCTAAATTTTTACATACTCAGAGTCGCTACCAAGTGTCATGCTTATCTCTTAAATGCGGAATATAGCTCTTAGATACTCATCATAAATAACGGAAAATTTAAAACACATTCAGAACACTTAAAACTACTAGAACACATTGTCGGTCTTACGTGTTTCAAAATATAACGTTGGAATTTAAAATTAAAACAAAACAATTACAAATGGAATAATCTAAATAATGAAATAAAAGCGTCCTATACTCCTATGACTAAGAATTTAAACATGCAACTACCTTATGCACGTGCCACAGTATCTATTTCCGATGTCGTCGTTGTCCGTACATGGGCGTCTTCGCTTTACCTAAAAAATGATATTTGGCACACGGCTTGAGTATTTCGAAGAATACTCAGTAAGTGACCCACTGTAGGGGTCATGCTGATGCAAACACGTGCAACATGCTCTTGGGATCGAGCTCTAACTCATCTAGGAGTGACCTCCAATCTCGAACAAATTGGATGTGTAGTACTTCTTTACACATGACCCACACGTGCGAGCGTGAATCCTCCAGGCGCTCGCCTGCACCCTCTAATCAAGCTAATCTGTAACGACGTTTGGAAGTTAGCGGAACCCCATAGTGTCATGAACTATTCAAATTTGATAGTATGGGTAATTATCATAGGTTTAATGTATGGAGCACAATTGCGAGTATGAACTATTTATTGGGCTGTTTTTCTTGAGGCTTCAACTCTACCGTAGAAAGAAGAGACTTAAAATATAAATATATCTAAGAATAGCTTAACAATCCTCACATTTGTGCCGATAAAGGTAGGTCTTAAACAAAGATACTCTAATTTTCCATACGTTAATAACTTCGCCTACGAAATGGCTTTAATGTTGGCTTGGTTGAATGACTTGTATGATGTACGAATGACAAATTTTTCATGATTGTTTGATGCGTTTTGTGTTATGTTATGTTTATGCAATGATACAAGATGTACTATAATATGATTATGTCATGTTATGGAACTATGTTGTGATATTAAGGTTGTATGATGCATGAACCTCTATATATTACACTAAATAAACTATGATATCATGTACATCGTTGTATTATGCACGCTCCTTTCCCTCCATAGCTTCTGCCAATGTGAGTTTAAGCTACCCCAACAAGTAGACTTAGAGGATACGTATACGAGTCTGCAAGGTGGATCTATGTGTGCATGTGTAAAGAAATATTACACATTCAACTCTATCCAGACTGAAAAGTAGAGATCGTTGCATGTATTTGCATTTTCCGACCGCAACAGTGTGATTATTTACTGAGTATTTTTTTAAATTATCAAACCAAGTGCTATTTTTTTTAGATGAAGGCAAGACAACCATGTAGGGTCACTATATAGGCAATGAGAATGAAGGTATGATAGTTGCATTTTCTATTCAAGTTATAGCCCTTAGGTTAGATATCAAAATTAGTTACTTAACATTAATGTTTAAAATATGGAAGTCTCGATTTTATGGAAATGTCAATATCAATAGATAATTTTGAAAAAAAAAATATATACAACAAAAATACTAATAAATTAAATTAATAATAATAAATAAAAAAACCTATTTTACAATTTTAAATATATCAAAATACTTATCATTCACTCGAGATAAAAGAGGCATATGATGATGTAATTAATATGAAGTATAATGGATAACAATTCAAAAATTATGAAAAGATTGTAATAAATAATTATTAGAAAAAAAAAATTAATTGCCCAGCTTAGTGAACCACGAATTATTCATCGTCTTCTTCAAAATTAAAATTAAAGTTGTTTCTATAAATAATTAAATAAATAAATAAAGAAAAGAAAAAGAAAAATGTAGCAATTATCTCTACAATTTGCTTTTCATTGACCGTGACCGAGAGTATTGACACGGACCATTGTATTCTTTTTTCATTAATATGTCGATATCTAATATTGTCCACCAAATCCACTTTTTAATCATATTGTATAAAATTGACCTTATATTTAATAAAAATATCAACACATAATATTAATAATAACCCTCTTCCTCGTTTAGAAGAGTAAATTCTTATACGACGGTTTAAATATTCTCATAAATTTTTCAAAAGTTCCCATGGACTATGAGATCTCACGTCGGTTGAAAAAGAGAACGAAACATTTCTTAAAGTAATGTGGAAACATCTCTCACAGACACATTTTAAAACCGTGAGACTAACGGCGATACGTAACGGGCCAAAGTAGATAATCCCTGCTAACGGTGAGCTTAGGCTATTACAAATGGCATCACAGCTAGACACCGAGCGGTGTGCCAACAAAGACGCTGGCCCCCAACGGGGTGGATTGTGAGATCCCACGTCAGTTGGAGAGGAGAACGAAGTGTTCTTTATAGGAATGTGAAAACCTCTCCCTAACAAACATGTTTTAAAACTTTAAGGCTGACGGCCATACATAACGATTCTAAACGGATAATATCTACTAGCGGCGTACTTGGGCTGTTATACTGACATCCATATTTTCATTAAATTGAGGTCTCTACATTTTTCAACAACATTGTCATTTCAAACTTGAGTGTTAATATTACTCTCTTTAATTTTTCGTCATGAAAATTTTGAAGTTAAGGGTTTATTATGATTTCATGCAAGTGACACAGGTGAAACAAGATTTGAGGTTTCAAACATATGCATCGTCAAATTTGTAATAAGACACAAGAATAGACGAACAACGTTGTTCATTTGAAAAAAGAACTACGTACCATTATGTTACATTGCATTGTAATGAAACTATAAAAAGATGGTGGAATTCTGAGAAGATTTCCAAACCCATCATAACACGACGTACGACCAAACTGATTATTTAAACACGACATTGAAATGGAAAATTGAAGAAGAAACAAGAAACGGAAATGAAAGGATTTGGTTTCAAGCAGGGCATTGGAAGCCGGACGGAACCTTCTTTCCACAGTAGTTCAAAAGCAAGCTGAGGGAAACTGAGAGGTCAATCTTGAGACCAAAGGCTTTGGTCTTCACCGCAGTGCAAAGGCACAAAGCAGCTTCCAGGTCAACAAGACCTTGGATTAGGGTGCAGCATGGGTATTTTGGTGGTGAGCCGATCACTAAGTGCATTAGATCGTCCAGCAAGTCGGCGCAGACGCCAAGCTTGACGGTGTCCCTGGGGCACTTGGGGAGTGATGGTTGCTGCCTTGACGGGGTGGGCTTGTGGGGCTTGGGTGGCGGCGGTGGGCAAGGGACATAGGTGGAGCTGACCATAGTGAAGAAGAGGAGGTTGAGGAGGAGGAGGAGGAGGGCAATGGGAGAAGAGAGCTTGGAAGCCATTGGTGGAGAGATATTGAAGGGTTTGTAGGTTTGTGCAATGGCTTGTGAAGAATTATGAGAAGGGTTAGGGTTTTTATAAATGGGGTTTGAGAATTTGTTGTATTTTAAATCATAAATTCCTTATAAATTGCTGGATATGAAACACCCAACTTTTTCAGTTACTTTATTAACTTTTGAGGAATTGATTTGAGAGAGGGTTTTTAATTAGTTTGTCTTTTTTAAAAATATTATAAAAATGTCAAATGGCCTACAAAATAGACCAAGTGATGTTTGATAATAAGATATCAACTACTTTTTAAAACAAATTATTGTTGGAAAATAATATTTGATAGAACACTCCAGACAAGTGGACAATAGATGATAATCTAGAGATTATTTTTAGCACAAATAATTTTCACAAATATAATATAGTTTTTTTTTTTTTAAATATATCTATGAAATTCCACGTCATTTTGAAGGAGTAACAAAACATTTTTTTTTATAAGGGTGTGGAAACCTCTCCCTAGTAAATTGTAAAATTGGCGGCGATGTATAATGAGTTGTGGTATATATTGATGTTAGTATGACATAACAATACAACCTCTAAAACATGACAAGACTAAGATTGTTATTACATGCATGCTTTGAAAATCTTTTAAAATTTAATTAGGATGAAAATGGTTATAAGATAAAAGATCTAAAAAAAAATAAAAAATTAAATTAGACTTTTATTTAGGATCTCAAAAATGAATTTTAAAACATATATTGGACGGTTAAACTTCGATAGCATGAAACCCATCCTTGTTTCAAATAAAAACGTGTTTGAATAAGATATTAAAAGAATTAAAAATTGAAATATAAACAAAACTCTATCGAAAGTCTCTCCAACTTCTATAGCAATCATTGTGCTGTTTAAGATGTCTTTGCCTTTACCTAAAAAATAGAAAATATTGATTATAAAAAATATTTAGTAAATAATCTTAGTTCTAGGATTAGTAGATACAATCATAAACAAAGTCTTAATTAGAGGATTAATGTTACTTAAGGGGTAGAATGTAATTAAAGGAGTAAAACAAAGTTTTGAAAAAAAAAAAAACCGTAAATAGAAGTGAGTTATTGGATCGATTGCCTAATTTGCGTTGGATATCAACATCAATTTTTTGAAGGAAGAATCGTCGTTTAAGGAGGTCATCTGAGTAAGTTAAATTCTTGAACCCTCTTTTTGTTCATTGTGTTTATTTGTTAGCAATAGTTCAAATTTGAACTAGGGAATCACGTTTTAGTTTTAGAATTAAATTTTGTACCAAGCAGGAACTAAAACATGTTATATACCTAATGTCATGTCATGTCATGTAAAGTAAAGTAAAGGCATGTTATAGATTATATTATACTAATGATGATGCATGATGAAAGCCATGATGAATACTATGCATACATGTCTCGTATGTGTACTATGACATGAATAAAAGGATAAATGAAATGATTCTTACGGATTTTAAGCCATTGGGACCTCACGCATTTATGTATGTTGTGCATCATGATACATCTCCATTATGTTAGTACATATGTGTACTTTCGATATTTATGTTCGTCATGATATCATGTGGGTCTTTCCCTCTGTGGTGTTCGGCGCGTCAGCACATTTAACCCAACGAGTCAAGCCTTAGGGGTATGTAAACGAGTCCATCCTTAACGGTCCATGTGCGCATGTGAGCTGTAATGACCCAAAATTTTCTACTTAATTTAAGGTCGCTACTGTATACGTACCATAAACATTGAATGTGGAAGACTTTATTAACATAACCTTTATTTTAAAACAAAGTCATGGACTTACGTGTTTTGAAAACATCATTAAAACGACACAACAAAAGACTAAATAAAATGAATAGTTTAAGTTAAAAACATCATATTCTAGCCCAAGTATAAGAAAATAAATACCATTACCCTCTGCATGTGCCTTGGTCTCGAGTTGCGATATCGTCGTCAACCGTACCGGAATGCCTTACCTTAACCTGAAAAATGTAGTAGCATATGGCTTAGTATTTAAAAAAATACTCAGCAAGTGACACCACTATTGGGGTTAAATGCAACAATCACATGCAATGAAATGATGAGACCTATCTTTCGTTTCGTTTTCCCTACGATGCTGTCGTAACGGATAATTTTGGACGTATACCATATACTCTACACACAGCCCATACGTGCGAGTATGGGCTCACCAGCTAATTCACACACTGCTGGGCCACCTTCCTTATCCGGTGGGCATACTCTGGGAGCCCCTTAGGCCAGACACTCGGTAGAACTAGTAACCGTCACGGCAGCGCTATGTAGAGCATAACGATCGTTGTCCTGCCATTGGATGTACGCGTCCGTACCCTCGTGATGGGATAGGGGTATCCCTCCCAAATGCATGAGCACACATAATGCATGAGGTCCCAAAACTTTTCCATTTTCATTATCCTTTAATACAACCCCGTTAGCATTATGTACGTATCATATCATTTTTCATATCGTTTCAGATATCGTTCATCATTCATGTCATATCGTTTCTCATCCTTCCATTCTCAAATCATACATAATTCTAACGGGGTTATACTTCATGTCATTTATCGTAATTTCATGTCATTCATATCGTGCTGTATACACACAATTTAGGAGACCTAACATTACGTTCTATGCTTTTAACATAACATTTCATCATATACACATCATACCATAACATATTGCATCACAATGTCTCATATCATAAACGAGTCATAACATAAACACTTCATAGTCATATCGTTCTCTAACTTATCATAGCCTTAACGTTCTTTACTTATCACAGACATATCATTACGTTAACGTACCTTAGTCATCTCATCACAAGAACTTAATCTAACGCTATCGTTCTATCAATCTATCACACACATATCCCTTTCTACCCGTAGCCTAACTGTATTCTTCCATCAATCTCTCTTATCCATATCACTCTGGTATGTAACCTAACCTTGACGTTTGATGAACGTATTTTACTCCTATCGTTACATTTCGTTTTGTGCATCCTTCTCGTATCCTATCTCAAACATATCATTGAACACATCGTACCGTAATTATTATTAAACAATTCACATATTATAACATATACATAACAAATAAGAAGCATATCGATCCACAAACAATTCACACATATCAATATATATGACACGTGCAGAATCACGGGACACGTGTCAACAACAAATATAACCATGTCGATAGTAAGTTCACTTACTTGGCTAGCTTAAATCGTTGCCACGAATATATCTTTAATGAATGTTCGATTCCGTCCTTTGAAATCCGAGTCAACCTATGTGAGCCCAGAAAATCAGTTTCAAGTTTGAAATCTATAAAATTATTTCACTCATTTACATGGGTCCATTGTTAAAAGTCTTGAAATATAATCAATAATTATATTTTTATTAAAAATCTTATTTTCCATGGTTACTGTTGTAGAAAGAAAAGTATATACAACTATTTAAGTTATTCTGAGCTTTACTACTCTCTGTACATCTGCATTTACCTTTCCCTCTATATTTAGTTTGTGGTTTTTAATTCCCTAATTTTTTTTTTTGTTCCGTGTGCCCTTTTCATTCTGTTCTCATGTATTCTAAATTTACAGTGGATCTCTGTTTCCAAATCTTTCCTTACCTCAATGTTTACTGTTCACAAATTTTCTTGGTCATTCTATTTTTAATCTATTCATTTGGCTACTGATATAAATTTATCTAATATTACTAATGATTTGCTAGAATTCATATGAATGATGGACATTTAGTTTCTAACTCAAAGCTTTGTAATAATTCAATGAACATCTAACTATAATGGCTGTGATTTCTAAAAAACAATAGGATAAAAGAAAATGAAGATCTAATATATATCTTATTGATCGGATCTATCTCCACATAAATCTCACATGAATCACAGTCGAGTAAAAAGGCCATTCTCATTTTTTTTTTCTCAAGTAAATCTGAAGTTGTTTTTCTGTTGCTCTGTGGCAGGAGGATGGGTTGGGGAGGGGGGGAGATAATTGTGGGGAGGGATGAAAGGTTAGTGGAGATGGGGAAATGTTGTTTTTTTGTTTATTTATTTATTTATTTTTATTATTATTATTTTTTATTTTATTTGTTTCTTTCTTTCTTTATTGTTGGGCTATTACATGAGCGGTGTCTGAAAAAGTACCACACATCCAACCTTACCCAGACTAGAAAGAGCTCAATGTCATGTTATATTGTTTTAAAGCTTAGGTCCTATCATGTATATGTTTGTTTGGATTATCTGACCCCAACAGTAGGGTTACTTATTGAGTATTTCTTCAAATACTAGCCACATACTACCCTTATATTTTAGGTAAAGGTAAAGCACCCCTACACATACGACCGTGATTCTAGAATGGTCATAGAAGCTAAGTTATGAGAGTAGTATGCATTGTTTTTCTTCATGGGTAGTTCAGGGTTCTCATCTTCGTACTGGAATCATGTTAATGTTTCTTTTCTAACGTTGATGGTACTTGTTATTTCTTATTTTTAAATTGAATGTGTAAATTCATAGCTTCATAAGAAAGATTCTAATGAGTATTTCGTTGAAGAATCGTACATGTAGTGACACCTCTCATCCAGGTTAGTGAATGTAAGGCATTACCGTAATTTAAAAATAGAGACTATTGTCAACTAATCAAAATTTATTTGTTTATCCTAATGGAAGTTAGGATAATTCATCAAAATTAAAATGATTAATTGAGAGTGACGCACAAATAATCTACTAGTGTGATTTGATTGTTCAAAAACTATTTATTGTCTCGCCGACATAATATTTTAATAGATCGAAAATAGAAAGTTTATAATTAAAATATATCAAAAAAAGAAAAAATATGAACTTGAAAAATTGGAAGGCATCACTCCAAGACAATTTACTTAAAAGAAAGTCAAAGTAATGGACAAGCAAAGAGAGGTGTATGACACATCCCAGAACTCCACCAATCAATACATTGCATAATCAAATATAAAAACATTAATTAGTCAATTTAATGACTTTTATTTCTTCCTTTTTTTGTACTCTTAATTTAAACTTTATTCTCCACTTGCAACCATAAAATGTCAAACCTTCAAGATTTGATCCATTCAAAAACATTATATTTCCTTTGTTGTTCATTCTTAATCAATCCCAAAAAAACCATATCAACTCTACCAATAGTTTCTCTTTAACTATTCAAATATTGTAGTTTTGCATGTCAATAACTAAACTTAAATTTCTACTAATCATAATTTAGAAATAATGTTTAGGTTAAATATTTATCTTTGTATAAGTTTTTTTTAATTATATTTTTCTTTATGATCGAAACAGTAAATGCAAGTTAAATAAATTGTTGAACAATGAATGTATATGTCAACTATTGATGAAAATGTCATAACGGTTCGTATCAGTTATTTACGTGAGGGACCATTACGACTAATAAATTAAAGTAAAAAAAAAAAAAAAACGGAATGAAATTGACCTACAAGAAATTAATATCCATATATTTATTTATTTATTTTTAAATTCAAATCCAACATTATAGTCAATGATATAATCCAATCCAATGATATATGTTCATTTTGATTAATATTCTACCTTTTATTAAAAAGATAGGTTTCATATTTATAATTTTAATTTCATGTGAAATAAATTTAATTCTTTTAATTAAAGTAGATTTTAAAAATTAAGAGGTGGAATTTATAATTATTTTAAATTAAGTCATTACTACACATAAGGATCTTGAAACAAATACAAATTTACTTCTGAATACAAGAATGTTTACCCTACTTCATGTGTTCCACGTGTTTATGCTCGGTAAGTACATGATCGACAAAACTCTAGTGAGATATTATGAGCCTTTGCAGTTAGACAAAAGCTTGAGTAAAGAAAAAAAAATATCTATATAGATTTTAGCTCGATAAGTAATGAAATTGCACATTAGAGAGATAACATTTATCACATGAAAATGATGATGGAGAAGTTCCTAGAGTTATTCCAAGCTTAAGATGTGTGTGTTATTTCTCAATCTTCATACTATCATTTCTTTTATTTCTAGCCAACGCTAATTTGGAGAACATGATGAAGAAAAAAGAAAATGGAGGAAGTCGATTTGGAGTTAGTTTTGGAACTATTCCTCGACGAGTAGGATAAAACGAACATCAACTCAAGAAATTTAGTGAACCCTGCACATGTCATTATTATGATTGTTTGCATGTATTATGTGATGCTATGCTATGTTATAAATTACGCTATGTCGTATTATGTATTGTTATAAGCTATGCTATAATACGACTATACCATGTTACCATCTTGTGGAATTATATTTATGATATGGATGATATGATGCATAAAACTTCATACACCAAGCTATGTAAATTATGTTAATTAGGGAAGATATGACAATTATTACGGATGCATGTCTCACAAACTTTGTATGTCATGAATGAATGAAGGTATGACTTGAATCATAAACTTATGTCATGGTTTTAAGCTATGGGGACCTCATGCATTTATGTGCGTCATTTGCACCAGGATACTTTCCCATTGTGATTAATACGAATGCATACATTACGATATCTATTTTTGTCGTGATATTACGTGGGTCCTTTCTCCATGTGGTTTCTGGTAGCATGAGCGTGCATTAACCTAATGAATGAGGCCTAGGGAATATATACATGAGTCTATCTGGTGAGACTATGTGCACGTGCGTGGGCCGTGTGTATAAAAGTACTACACATTCAACCCTGCCCGGACTGAGTTTAAAGTCATGTCATGATGGTTTTATGAAATGATAGGTCCCACCATATTCATTTGATTGCATTTTTCTTACTTCAACAGTGGGGTTACTTATGGATTATTTCTTAAAATACTAAGTCGCATGTTACTCTTCTTTCTTAGGTACAGGTAAGGTACTCTCGTATGGATGTGACGGCGTCGCGGTGAAGGCCATGATATCAAAGCTAGGGTATTGTGTTCATGTTTGTTTTAGTAGTCCTTGGGTTATATCACGCCATCGCCTTATTTTTTATTTTTTTTATCTCATTTAAATTCACATTAGCTATTTTTTGCTATATTGTTCATAGCAATATTGTTTTAATGAATTTATTATGAATGTTTAAGTCCACGACATCGTTTATGAAATATTTTGATAGACTTTTCCACACGTATTAGCCATGTCATGCATGTAGTAGTATCTATATTTGATTAGGAAAATTAGGGTCGTATAGGCCTAGCCTTGTCACTACCTACAGTACCACAAGTGGCACCATCGATGCCTGTAGTAGTGTCGGTCCCCACTACGACTACCCTAATGTGGGAGACCTTTCGTTTAATAAATATAGACTATGACAACCAAATAACGAGCGTAGGCAACCAACAACCCTAAGATGATGCAAGAGATGAAATAATTATGAAATTGTAAGAGAAACAGCCTTTGTATCATCAATTGGACTGTTAAAGATCACGTGTTTGTTTAGATTGCTATCAGCTAATATCTAATTAAATCTCGTTGTAGTTAGGAGTTGATTTAGTTTTAATTTGTTTACTGGTTTGTTACTGCAGATTTGTAGGTAGATTTTTTATTATCTTTTTATACTCTCTATATATTTAGACCTTTCTTGGTCTTCATAATACAATTTTCTCCTCAACCATTCAATCACTCGTTCTTTCACTAAAAAATTGGTATCAAAGCCGTCTTCTTAAGGATCTGTGAGATCAAAATGGAAGGAGAATCCAGTTTTTTAGCTGTTGCACCACTAGTCTTCGATGGAGAAAATTATCAAATGTGAAAAGTTCGTATGGAGACTTATTTGGAGGCTTTAGATCTTTGGGAAGCAATAGAAGAGGATTACGAGGTCCCTCCACTTCCAGCAAATCCTATTGTAGCAAAAATCAAAGCACATAAGGAAAAGAAGACAAGAAAATCAAAGACAAAAGCTTGCCTATTTGCAGCCGTATCTCAAATGATCTTCATGCGAATAATGTCTCTCAAAACAGCAAAGGAAATCTAGGATTACCTCAAGGCGGAATATGAAGGAGATGAGAGGATTCGTGGAATAAAAGTCTTGAATTTGATTAGGGATTTTGAGTTTGTTGAAAATAACAATGGCTCTGATACCAACTTGTAGAAAATAGATGCTCGCTCTGAAATCAACTTGTTTAAATAACTCTCACGAACCTGTGAAGGAGGTGTCAAGAGGGGAGAGACAAGGGGACAAAAGAAATTATGAAAAAGCTATTTTCTATTACACTGTACACTTTGCTTTCTGTCTCTTGTTCTTGCTCTCTGCCTCTTGCATTTTACAATAAAAACGAATCAATTTATAGGGTTTCTAAGATATAAAATTAGCTATCTCATCACCCATTTTCTCGTGGATTGATTCTTGGCCCTTTATATTTTCTTTGGCCTTTTCACTCAAATTTCAAAAGTGTTACTAACTTTACCAAAATAAAAAACTACCCTTCTCTTCTTTTTTTCATTTAAGTTTATTCCCAACAAAACTCCCCCACATAAACTTCAATGCTCTTGTCGTCTGCCATGCCAATCGTCTTCTTGTATTTGTCAAAAAGTACTTTCGGTAGCGGTTTTGTAAAGATGTCCGCAACTTGATCCTGACTTGCCACATGCAGCAATTTCACGTTTCCTTCCTTCACATGATCTCAGATTAAATTTAATCGAACGTCAATGTGTTTGCTTCTTTCACGGTTTACTAGGTTCTTGGCCAACTCAATTGCTGATTTATTGTCAACTTGTATTACGGTTGCACCTCGATGCTTTTGCTCCATCTTACTCAACAAGTTTCTAAGCCATATTGCGTGACACACACATCAAGATGCTGCTACATACTCAGCTTCACACGTCGAGAGTGTCACGATCGGTTGCTTCTTTGAAAGCCAAGTAAATGCTGTGTTGCCCATGAAGAATACATAACCCGATGTACTTTTTCGATCGTCTATGTCTCCGCACCAATCACTGTCAGAGTAATCGACTAACTTGTAATATTCTGTTTTTCAGTAGAATAACCCAAGTGACAATGTTCCTTGGACGTATCGAGAACTCGCTTCAATGCCTTTCAATGTGAATAAATTGGCTCCTCCATGAACCGGCTTATTATGCCAACACTTAATGAAAGATCTAGCCTTGTGCATGTAAGATTGCGAAGGCTTCCCACCAGGCTTCTGTACCTATTTGCATCTACTCGTTCTCCTTCATCGTACTTTGAGAGCTTTGCACTTGGTTCCATTGGTGTAGATACTGGGTTGCAATTTTTCATCTTGTACTTCTTTAAAATTTCCTTTGCATATTTCTCCTGTGATATAAAAATACATGTTTCTCCTTGTTTAACCTCCAAACCGAGGAAAAACTTTAACAAGCTCAAGTCTGTCATCTCAAATTCTCATGTCATTGTGCTTTTGAACTCTTCTATCATTTCATTATTGTTGCCTGAGAAGATGAGGTCATCGACATTGAGAGCGACAAGTATCACATCCCCTCCATTCTTCTTTGTATAATGTGAATGTTCGTGGGGACATTGCTTGTACCCGTTCTCCTTGAAGTATGTGTCGATACGAGTATTCCATCCTCATGGTGCTTGTTTCAACCCGTAAAGCGCCTTCTTCAATTTTAGTACCTTCTTCTCTTCTCCAATTTTCACATACCCGGGAGGTTGTTCGAGGTATACTTCTTCTTTAAGCACACCATTCAAGAATGCTAACTTGACATCCATTTGAAAAATCGGCCATTTGAATTGGGCTGCTTGGGAAATGATCAATCAGATTGTCTCCATTCTAGCGACGGGAACAAACACTTCGTCATAGTCGATTCCCGCCTTTTGCTTGTATCCCTTCGCAACAAGTCGCGCCTTGTACCGTTCAATCTCGCCTTGAGCATTCATCTTTTTCTTGAATACCCACTTCCCACCTATGGGCTGACTTCCTACCGGTAATTTTGTCACTTCCCATGTGTTGTTGCGATGAATCGGTTTGCCACTTAATGTCTCGCACCGCCTCTTCAAAGCTGATATTTTCAGCATCTGCCATAAGACATACAAGGTGTACCTCATTAGTTGAGTCATACAAAACTCGCAAACTCCGCATTTTGGGTTGTCGTGGTTCATCTTCATCATTGAAAATTTCTGAGTCTGTTGGTGTAGCAACTGTTGATTCTCCTACTTCGATGTTGACATCCGTCGAATTGTTCCAATCCCATTCGCTTGCTTCATTTACTCGCACATTGTGACTCACTATCATCATCTTACTAATCGGGTCAAGTAGCTTGTATTCTTTTGTCTTCCCATCATATCAAATAAAGATATACCTTTTGCTTTTGTCTTCGAGCTTCGTTCTTCGTTGGTCCGGTACGTGAGCATAAGCCACACTACCGAACACTTTAAGGGTTAGAAATTGTAGGCTTTTGTCCGTTCCAAGCCTCTTGTGGTGTTTGATCATCTAACTTTGCATGTGGACATCGATTTTGTACGTAGATGGTGCATTGCACGGCTTCTGCCCAAAATTCCTTCGACATCCTTTTTCTCTTAAGCATTGAGATATCCATGTCGAGAATGGCCCGGTTCTTTCTCTCGGCCACACCATTTTATTGAGGAGTGTACGGTGCGGTTAAAAATCACCTTATGCCTTGCTCCTCGCAGTACTCCATGAAAGCCGTCGAAGTATACTAGCCACATCTATCAGATCGTATAGCTTTGATGTGTCTACCAGTTTCCTTCTCCACCGTTACTTTGAAATTTTTTAATACCTCAATGCCTTGGATTTTCCTTTCATATAGTAAGCCTAAGTTTTTCATGAGTGATCATCGATAAAGGAAATGAAATACCTATTTTCGCTGAAGGACTCGGGGTTAATTGGTCCACATATATCTGTATTGATCATTTAGAGACGTTAGTTGGAAGGAGGAGCGAAACATTTTTTTTCGATGTTAAGCACTTTTTTACTGCTTTATACACTCCGTATCTTCGACATTCTATTCTTAATCATCATGCCTAATCATTCCCCAAAAAAGTTTCTTAAAACATGGATAGTTACTCGGATTTTTTTAGCACGTGTTTCAAACGACCCGGTTTAGGGTTTCGGTTTTAAGCACTTTTTTATTGCTTTATACACTCCGTTTCTTCGACATTCTATTCTTGATCATCATGCCTAATCATTCCCCACAAAAGTTTCAAAAAACATGGACAGTTACTCGGTTATTTTAGCACGTGTTTCAAACGTCCCGGTTTGGGGTTTTCGAATTAGGGGTTCGATTTTAAGCACTTTTTTTACTGCTTTATACACTGTTTCTTCGACAATCTATTCTAAATCATCATGCCTAATCATTCCTCACAAAAGTTTCTTAAACATGAAAAGTTACTCAGTTTCTTTAGCACGTGTTTCAAACGTCTTGGTTTGAGGTTTCCGAATTAGGGTTTCGATTTTAAACACTTTTTTATTGCTTTATACACTCCGTTTCTTCAAAATTCTATTCTAAATCATCATGCCTCATCATTCCCTACAAAAGTTTCGAAAAACATGAACAGTTACTTGGTTTTTTAGCACGTGTTTCAAACGTCCCGATTTGGGGTTTCTAAATTAGGGTTTCAATTTTAAGCACTTTTTTATTGCTTTATACACTCCGTTTCTTCGACATTCTATTCTTGATCATCATGCCTAATCATTCCCCACAAAAGTTTCAAAAAACATGGACAGTTACTCGGTTATTTTAGCACGTGTTTCAAACGTCCCGGTTTGGGGTTTTCGAATTAGGGGTTCGATTTTAAGCACTTTTTTTACTGCTTTATACACTGTTTCTTCGACAATCTATTCTAAATCATCATGCCTAATCATTCCTCACAAAAGTTTCTTAAACATGAAAAGTTACTCAGTTTCTTTAGCACGTGTTTCAAACGTCTTGGTTTGAGGTTTCCGAATTAGGGTTTCGATTTTAAACACTTTTTTATTGCTTTATACACTCCGTTTCTTCAAAATTCTATTCTAAATCATCATGCCTCATCATTCCCTACAAAAGTTTCGAAAAACATGAACAGTTACTTGGTTTTTTAGCACGTGTTTCAAACGTCCCGATTTGGGGTTTCTAAATTAGGGTTTCAATTTTAAGCCCTTTTTTATTGCTTTATACACTCCGTTTCTTCGACATTCTATTCTTCATCATCATGGCTAATCATTCCCCACAAAAGTTTCAAAAAACATGGACAGTTTATCGGTTTTTTAGAACGTGTTTGAAACGTCCCAGTTTGTAGTTTCCGAAATAGGGTTCGATTTTAAGCACTTTTTTACTGCTTTATACACTCTTTTTATTCAACATTCTATTCTAAATCTTCATGCCTAATCCATCCCCAGAAAAGTTTCTTAAAACATGAAAAGTTACTCGGTTTCTATAGCACGTGTTTCAACGTCCCGATTTGGGTTTTCTGAATTAGGGTTTCGATTTGAAGCACTTTTTTACTGCTTTATACACTCCGTTTCGTCGACATTCTATTCTAAATCATCATGCCTGATCATTCCTCACAAAAGTTTCGAAAAACATGGACAGTTACTAGGTGTTTTTAGCACGTGTTTCAAACGTCCCGGTTTGGGGTTTCTGAATTAGGTTTTCGATTTGAAGCTCTTTTTCACTGCTTTATACACTCTGTTTCGTCGACATTCTATTCTAAATCATCAGGACTAATAATTCCCCACAAAAGTTTAGAAAAACATGTACAGTTGCTCGATTTTTTTAGCACGAGTTTCAAACGTCTCGATTTGGGGTTTCTGAATTAGGGTTTCGATTTTAAGCACTTTTTTACTGCTTTATACACTCCGTTTCTTCGAAATTCTATTCTAAATCATCATGCCTCGTCATTCCCTAAAAAAGTTTCAAAAAACATGGACAGTTACTTGTTTGAGAATAAGGAGTGATTGATTAGAGATGTAGTGCAAAGACTTGTTCAATGTCAAAATGAAAGGAAAAAGCTTTGCTCTAAATCCGATGGAGAAAGAGAAGATGACCTTTATATCCATAGCTAGTGCCACTAAGATTTGGCACAAAAGACTTGGGCTCTTTCATCATCGAGGTTTGCTTTAGATGCAGTCAAAGAAGCTGGTAGAAAGACTCGCCGACATTAATGATTACATTTCTCTTTGCCGTGCTTGTAATTTTGGGGAACAACATAGGCAACCCTTTCCTAAACATTCATGGAGAGCCTTGAAAAAACTGCAGCTGGTTCATACTGATCTTTGTGGTCGTCAACGAACACCATCATTAAATGGTAATCTTTCTTACATTGTTTTTATTGATGATCTAATGAGAATGTGTTCGATCTTCTTGCTCAAGCAAAAGCCAGAAGTTGCGGATGTATTTTGAAATTCAAAGCAAGAATTGAGAATGAAAGTGCATGCTTGATTCAGACTATAAGACCAGATAATTGCAAGGAGTACATTTAACAGTTTTTGTGAAGAGGCTGGAATTGAACATAAATTGACAGCAGTATACACTCCTCAACAGAAATGACGTCAGTGAAAGGAGGAATAGGTTCATAATGGAGATGTTATTTCATCTATTGAAGAGTTTAGATGACCATAAAGTATCTTGTGCACCGTTCATGTTCTAGGATGATGCACAAATGTGTTTCTCAGTCCTAATGGTGGTGTAATCACACGACATTATGAGAAGAGTACTACTTGAGCATGGCCACATGTATAAAACAATAGGAATTCACCAAGAATTCATGAGGCGAATGAGCTTAGCCTAGCCTCGAAATTTGTCTACATGAAGACAAAGAAGGTAGAGAGATTCATCATAGACTTGGATGAAGGTGTTTGCCTCGACCTAGGCTTACTCAGTAAAGCTATTCATCAAGATTTTCTCAACTCGACCAAGGTGGCCTCAACCTAAGTGACTTATTTCTAGCCTCGATGGCTTAGGCCTCGACCTTGACTCTAAGATCATCCCTTTGTCATGGCTTTCTAATACTGCATGGGTATCAAATTTTGATTTAACTTATTTGATTCGGTTTGGCATTCCTGTTATTTTATTTTTTATTCACTCATTCCCATTTAGGTTTAGCTTCTTCTTTAGTCTCAAGTTAATGTTTTATGTAATGATCCTAAATTTTTACATACTCAGAGTCGCTACCAAGTCTCATGCTTATCTCTTAAATGCGGAATATAACTCTTAGATACTCATCATAAATAACGAAAAATTTAAAACACATTCAGAACACTTCAAACTACTAGAAAACATTGTCGGTCTTACGTGTTTCAAAATATAACGTTGGAATTTAAAATTAACACAAAACAATTACAAATGGAATAATCTAAATAATGAAATAAAAGCGTCCTATACTCCTATGACTAAGAATTTAAACATGCAACTACCTTATGCACGTACCACAGTATCTATTTCCGATATCGTCGTCGTCCGTACATGGGCGTTTTGTCTTTACCTGAAAAATGATATGTGGCATACGGCTTGAGTATTTCAAAGAATACTCAGTAAGTGACCCACTGTAGGGGTCATGCTTATGCAAACACGTGCAACATGCTCTTGGGATCGAGCTCTAACTCATCTAGGAGTGACCTCCAATCTCGAACAAATTGGCTGTGTAGTACTTCTTTACACATGACCCACACGTGCGAGCGTGAATCCTCCGGGCGCTCGCCTTGACCCTATAATCAAGCTAATCTGTAACGACGTCTGGAAGTTAGCAGAACCCCATAGTGTCATGAACTATTCAAACTTGATAGTATGGGTAATTATCATAGGTTTAATGTATGGAGCACAATGGCGAGCATGAACTATTTATTGGGCTGTTTTTCTTGAGGCTTCAACTCTACCGTAGAAAGGAGAGACTTAAAATATAAATATATCTAAGAATAGCTTAACAATCCTCACATTTGTGCCGATCAAGGTAGGTCTTAAACAAAGATACTCTAATTTTCCATACGTTAATAACTTTGCCTACGAAATGGCTTTAATGTTAGCTTGGTTGAATGACTTGTATGACGTACGAATGACGGATTTTTCATGATTGTTTGATGCGTTTTGTGTTATGTTATGTTTATGCAATGATACAAGATGTACTATAATATGATTATGTCATGTTATGGAACTATGTTGTGATATTAATGTTGTATGATGCATGAACCTCCATATATTACACTACATAAACTACGATATCATGTACGTCGTGGTATTATGCACGCTCCTTTCCCTCCATAGCTTCTGCCAACGTGAGTTTAAGCTAGCCCAACAAGTAGACTTAGAGGATACGTATACGAGTCTCTTAGGGGGATCTATGTGTGCATGTGTAGAGAAATCTTACACATTCAACTCTATCCAGACTGAAAAGTAGAGATCGTTGCATGTATTTGCATTTTCCGACCGCAAGAGTGTGATTATTTACTGAGTATTTTTTTAAATTATCAAATCAAGTGCTATTTTTTTTAGAGGAAGGTAAGACAACCATGTAGGGTCACTGTATAGGCTATGAGAATGAAGGTATGATAGTTGCATTTTCTATTCAAGTTATAGCCCTTGGGTTAGAATCAAAATTAGTTACTTAACATTGATGTTTAAAATATGGAAGTCTCGATTTAAATATATTAAATTAAATTAATAATTAAAAAAACCTATTTTTTACAATTTTAAATATATTAAAATACTTATCATTGAATCGAGATAAAAGAGGCATATGATGATGTAATTAATATGAAGTATAATGGATAACAATTCAAAAATTATGAAAAGGTTGTAAAAAATAATTATTAAAAAAAAAAATTAATTGCCCAGCTTAGTGAACCACGAATTATTCATCGTCTTCTTCATAATTAAAATTAAAGTTGTTTCTATAAATAAATAAATAAATAAATAAATAAAAGAAAAAGAAAAATGTAGCAATTATCTCTACAATTTGCTTTTCATTGACCGTGACCGAGAGTATTGACACGGACCATTGTATTCTTTTTTCATTAATATGTCGATATCTAATATTGTCCACCAAATCAACTTTTTAATCATATTGTATAAAATTGTCCTTATATTTAATAAAAATATCAACACATAATATTAATAATAACCCTCTTCCTCGTTTAGAATAGTAAATTCTTATACGACGGTTTAAATATTCTCATAAATTTTTTAAAAGTTTCCATGGACTATGAGATCTCACGTCGGTTGAAAAAGAGAACGAAACATTTCTTAAAGTAATGTGACAACATCTCTCATAGACACATTTTAAAACCGTGAGACTAACGGCGATACGTAACGGGCCAAAGTAGATAATCCCTGCTAACGGTGAGCTTAGGCTATTACAAATGGCATCAGAGTCAGACACCGAGCGGTGTGCCAACAAAGACGCTGGCCTCCAAGGGGGTGGATTGTGAGATCTCACGTCAGTTGGAGAGGAGAACGTAGCGTTCATTATAGGAATGTGAAAACCTCTCCCTAAAAAACATGTTTTAAAACCGTAAGGCTGACGACGATACATAACGATTCCAAACGGATAATATCTACTAGCGGCGTACTTGGGCTGTTATACTGACATCCATATTTTCAATAAATTGAGGTCTCTACATTTTTCAACAACATTGTCATTTAAAACTTGAGTGTAATATTACTCTCTTTAATTTTTCGTCATGAAAATTTTGAAGTTAAGGGTTCATTATGATTTCATGCAAGTGACACAGGTGAAACAAGATTTGAGGTTTCAAACATATGCATCGTCAAATTTGTAATAAGACACAAGAATAGACAAACAACGTTGTTCATTTGAAAAAAGAACTACGTACCATTATGTTACATTGCATTGTAATGAAACGATAAAAAGATGGTAGAATTCTGAGAAGATTTCCAAACCCATCATAACACGACGTACGACCAAACTGATTATTTAAACACGACATTGAAATGGAAAATTGAAGAAGAAACAAGAAACGGAAATGAAAGGATTTGGTTTCAAGCAGGGCATTGGAAGCCGGACGGAACCTTCTTTCCACAGTAGTTCAAAAGCAAGCTGAGGGAAACTGAGAGGTCAATCTTGAGACCCAAGGCTCTGGCCTTCACCACAGTGCAAAGGCACACAGCAGCTTCTAGGTCAACAAGGCCTTGGATTAGGGTGCAGCATGGGGATTTTGGTGGTGAGCCGATCACTAAGTGCACTAGATCGTCCAGCAAGTTGGCGCAGACGCCAAGCTTGACGGTGTCCGTGGGGCACTTGGGGAGTGATGGTTGCTGCCTTGACGGGGTGGGCTTGTGGGGCTTGGGTGGCGGCGGTGGGCAAGGGACATAGGTAGGAGCAATCATAATAAGGCAAGTCTTCTAATCACTTTCCAATGTCAGCCACTCCATTATTTTCTTGATTTGATACTTGAATCTTCTTTGTATTGCTTCTTATGATTGCTCGTTCGGGTACATGCACGTGATCAGTTGTTGGATTCATATCATCCCCCCTTTCTTTAAAAGGATTTGTCCTCAAATCAAATTCTTCGTTCTTTCCGGACAAGAACTGAATATTGTTTTTTTTTTTCCACTTTTTTTTTTTCTCACCTTTACCTTAGTTTCTTCACTCCATTGTTGTTCTTCAGATTCTTTTCTTTTCTTCTCTAATTTCAATTGGTTACAATGTACTTCATATGGAGACAATGGAAGTAAAGTAAATTTCTTCCCACACAAAGTAAAAGTATACTTGTTCATCAAACCATCAAATGTTACCTTTCTATCATATTGCCAAGGTCGGCCGAATAAGATGTCCCCCGCATGCATTGGTACGACATCACAAAGAACTTCATCTTTATATCTTCCAAGAGTAAAAGAAATAAGAGCTTGAGAATTCACCTTAATTTCTTCTTTGTTTGTTAACCAATGAAGTTTGTATGGTTTTGGATGGGGATGGACAGAAAGTTGAAGTCTTTTTACAAGGAAGCTGCTTACCACATTTGTGCAACTTCCACTATCAATCACCAAGCTGCATGGGTTTCCTTTGACCAAACATCTTGTGTGGAACAAGTTTTCCCTTTGATCTTCAAATTTCTCTTCCTTGATTTGAACATTGAGTACCCTTCTTGTGATCAAAGATATGGAATTACCTTTTTCAACATACTCATCATCATATGCTGCGATTTCTTCCACAAGCTGTGAGTCATGATCCTCACATTCATCATCTGAATCAAGTATACCATTCCTTATCACCATAACTTTTTTATTAACACACTCTTTGCTCATGTGTCCAAACCCTTTGCACTTCCAACATTGAATAGAACTAGACTTCTCCTTTACCGTCTTTGAAGCTTCATTCTTTTTACCAATGGAACTCTCAGCCTCCACTCTTTTAGCAGCCACAAACTTTTCTTTTGGTGACATTGATTCATTTCTATTCACAAAACTATCCTTGTTCCAAGTTTTAGAATTTGAAAAGGTGTTAGTTCGTGATGTGTACCTTTTTGAATGCTCTTTTTCTTCCTTCAATTGGTCTTCAATTTTGAGAGCATAATGATACATGTCTTCCAGATATGGTGGTGGATTTCTGTCAACAAGATGAGCAATTTCTCGATTCAAGCCTCCAAGGAATCTAGACATGGTATCTTCTTCTTCTTCTCTAACATTTGCTCTTTCCATCATAGTTTCCATCTCTTGATAATATTCCGCCACACTTTTTGTTCCTTGCCTCAAACCTTGCAATTTAGTTTTCAAATTTCTTTCATAATGTTTTGGAACATACCTTTTTCTCATGGCTTTTTTAAGTTCTTCCCATGTCTCTATTGGATCCTCCTCTTTTCTTCTTCTCTCAGATTTGAGATGTTGGTACCAATCACCAGCATGATTGGTAAATTCGGCAATAGCAAGTCTCATCTTCTTATTTTCACTATAGGTGTTGCAATCAAACACATGCTCTATCTTTCTTTCCCACTGCAAGTATGCCTCAGAATCTACCGTTCCACAAAATGGTGGGATTTTGAGTTTAACTCCTCCATCTCTATCTTCATGTACTCTTTCCATCCTTCTAGGTTGCATAATAGTTGCATGGTTATTTCTTCCTCTCCATCTACCATCAACTTGTCTTTCTTGTACTACTATACCTTCATCTTCTTGTAATGTTCGTTCTTGTCTTTGTTGTTGCGCTCTTCTTTCTTGTCTATCTTCCATCATCATTTCCATCATACCTTGAATTGCTTGAAGAATGGTTGTATTAAGATCTGGTACTGGTGGTACTGCTTCTCCATTATGTGACATTTTGTTATCAAGGGACCTCACCACACTTCTCACAAAAATTTCACTCAGGGACACTCGTGTTTAACACTCAAAGGTAGGCTTTTGGTACTAGGTCAAGAATGTAAAGGCTGCTTTTTTTTTTTTTTTTTTTTTTTTTGGTGCAATCTTGCTTTAAGCTTGATTATAACCAATTCAACGATCAATTCTAACAAGCTAAGACTAGTATCTCAAGGATCAAGAGCTTGAAAATAAATGATAAGAACTGAATATATATATTTTTTTTCTCTCAGAACTGATTTTTTTTTTTTCTACTGATTTTTTTTTCTTTTTTTTTTTTCTATAATCTGAGAGAGAAAAAAAATTGATACAAAAAAAAAAATAACAATAAAAATATTTCACCTCTAGAGCGGCCAAAGAACGTCGACCAAATGCTCTGATACCAAATGATAAGCTACAACAATGCTGGAATTTGCAAAGCTAGAGGTCCTTCTAGAATCCTTGCAAAACGCTCACAGAGAAAGCTAACTTAACGGATTGATTCCAACCAAGAGCTGGTTAGAAGATGAATGACTCTTAGATCGAACTTGGAATCTATGATTGTCACTCTTAGATACCAAGACAATTCACTCCAGAATTAGCTTGATCAAAACTAATTCAATGAATCGGTTTAAACATCAAACCTAAAGCAAGGTTTGAAAAAGAATAACACCAAAAGGTTATCAAGAAAACACAAAGGTTTTTTTTTGTATTCAACCAAAATCTCCCAAACATGAATATTACATGCCTTTAAATAGGCCCAGAAGATAACCCTAACAAAATAAGGTTCAGCCACCAACCACTAATAAATGCTAATAAATGCTATTAAATACAAATTGAAGAATATAAGGCAATTCATACAAACGATTAATAAATGCTATTAAATATAAAATGAAGCAAATAAGGCATTAATAATTTCCTTAATTGGTAAATCAACTACCAAAGGCAAGTCTTCTAATTACTTTCCAATATCAGCCACTCCATTATCTTCTTGATTTGATATGCTAATGCTATAAAGATTTTTGGGCTCAAAAGTCTTTGTTTCAACCGATACACTAGCTAGCTTTTGAAGATGCAATGTATAGGCCTCTTGAATCTTCTTAACCTTGCTTCTTGTAATCGGTCCTTCGGGTACATGCACGTGATCAGTTGTTGGATTCATATCAGCTGACCATAGTGAAGAAGAGGAGGTTGAGGAGGAGGAGGGCAATGGGTGAAGAGAGCTTGGAAGCCATTGGTGGAGAGATATTGAAGGGTTTGTAGGTTTGTGCAATGGCTTGTGAAGAATTATGAGAAGGGTTAGGGTTTTTATAAATGGGGTTTGAGAATTTGTTGTATTTTAAAACAAAAATTCCTTATAAATTGCTGGATATGAAACACCCAAATTTTTCGGTTACTTTATTAACTTTTGAGGAATTGATTTGAGAGAGGGTTTTTAATTAGTTTGTCTTTTTTAAAAATATTATAAAAATGTCAAATGGCCTACAAAATAGACCAAGTGATGTTTGATAATAAGATATCAACTACTTTTTAAAACAAATTATTGTTGGAAAATAATATTTGATAGAACACTCCAGACAAGTGGACAATAGATGATAATCTAGAGATTATTTTTAGCACAAATAATTTTCACAAATATAATATAGTTTTTTTTTAAATATATCTATGAGATTCCACGTCATTTTGAAGGAGTAACGAAACATTTTTTTTTTTATAAGGGTGTGGAAACCTCTCCCTAGTAAATTGTAAAATTGGCGGCGATGTATAATGAGTCAAAGCGGATAAATATATATTAACAATAAGTTGTGGTATATATTGATGTTAGTATGACATAACAATACAACCTCTAAAACATGACAAGACTAAGATTGTTATTACATGCATGCTTTGAAAATCTTTTAAAATTTAATTAAGATGAAAATGCTTATAAGATAAAAAATCTTAAAAAAAATAAAAAATAAAATTAGACTTTTATTTAGGATCCCAAAAATGAATTTTAAAACATATATTGGACGGTTAAACTTCGATAGCATGAAACCCATCCTTGTTTCAAATAAAAACGTGTTTGAATAAGATATTAAAAGAATGAAAAATTGAAATATAAACAAAACTCTATCGAAAGTCTCTCCAACTTCTATAGCAATCATTGTGCTGCTTAAGATGTCTTTGCCTTTACCTAAAAAATAGAAAATATTGATTATAAAAAATATTTAGTAAATAATCTTAGTTCTAGGATTAGTAGATACAATCATAAACAAAGTCTTAATTAGAGGATTAATGTTACTTAAGGGGTAGAATGTAATTAAAGGAGTAAAACAAAGTTTTGAAAAAAAAAATACCGTAAATAGAAGTGAGTTATTGGATCAATTGCCTAATTTGCGTTGGATATCAACATCAATTTTTTGAAGGAAGAATCGTCGTTTAAGGAAGTCATCTGAGTAGTTAAATTCTTGAACTCTCTTTTTGTTCATTGTGTTAATTTTGTAGCAATAGTTCAAATTTGAACTAGGGAATCACGTTTTAGTTTTAGAATTAAATTTTGTACCAAGCAGGAACTAAAACATGTTATATACTTAATGTCATGTCATGTAAAGTAAAGTAAAGGCATGTTATAGATTATATTATACTAATGATGATGCATGATGAAAGCCATGATGAATACTATGCATACATGTCTCGTATGTGTACTATGACATGAATAAAAGGATAATGAAATGATTCTTACGGATTTTAAGCCATTGGGACCTCACGCATTTATGTATGTTGTGCATCATGATACATCTCCATTATGTTAGTACATATGTGTACTTTCGATATTTATGTTCGTCATGATATCATGTGGGTCTTTCCCTCTATGGTGTTCGGCGCATCAGCACATTTAACCCAACGAGTCAAGCCTTAGGGGTATGTAAACGAGTCCATCCTTAACGGTCCATGTGCGCATGTGAGCTGTAATGACCCAAAATTTTCTACTTAATTTAAGGTCGCTACTGTATACGTACCATAAACATTGAATGCGGAAGACTTTATTTGAATTCCATAAAACATAACCTTTATTTTAAAACAAAGTCATGGACTTACGTGTTTTGAAAACATCATTAAAACGACACAACAAAAGACTAAATAAAATGAATAGTTTAAGTTAAAAACATCCTATTCTAGCCCAAGTATAAGAAAATAAATACCATTACCCTCTGCATGTGCCTTGGTCTCGAGTTGCGATATCGTCGTCAACCGTACCGGAATGCCTTACCTTAATCTGAGTTGCGATATCGTCGGTTGGAAAAGAGAACGAAACATTTCTTAAAGTAATGTGGAAACATCTCTCACAGACACATTTTAAAACCGTGAGACTGACGGCGATACGTAACGGGCCAAAGTAGATAATCCCTGCTAACGGTGAGCTTAGGCTATTACAAATGGCATTAGAGCTAGACACCGAGCGGTGTGCCAACAAAGACGCTGGCCCCCAAGGGGGTGGATTGTGAGATCCCACGTTAGTTGGAGAGGAGAACGAAGCATTCTTTATAGGAATGTGAAAACCTCTCCCTAACAAACATGTTTCAGAACACTTCAAACTAATAGAACACATTGTCGGTCTTACTTTTTTCAAAATATAACGTTGGAATTTAAAATTAAAACAAAACAATTACAAATGGAATAATCTAAATAATGAAATAAAAGCGTCCTATACTCCTATGACTAAGAATTTAAACATGTAACTACCTTATGCACGGGCCACAGTATCTATTTCCGATGTCGTCATCGTCTGTACATGGGCGTCTTCTCTTTACCTGAAAAATGATATTTGGCACACGGCTTGAGTATTTTGAAAAATACTCAGTAAGTGACCCACTGTAGGGGTCATGCTGATGCAAACACATGCAACATGCTCTTGGGATCGAGCTCTAGCTCATCTACGAGTGACCTCCAATCTCGAACAAATTGGATGTGTAGTACTTCTTTACACATGACCCGCACGTGCGAGCGTGAATCCTCCAGGCGCTCGCCTGGACCCTCTAATCAAGCTAATCTGTAACAACGTCTGGAAGTCAGCGGAACCCCATAGTGTCATGAACTATTCAAACTTCATAGTTTGTCTTATTATCATAGGTTTAATGTATGGAGCACAATTGCGAGTATGAACTATTTATTGGGATGCTTTTCTTGAGGCTTCATGTAGCGCTCGAGTATTTAAAAAAAAAAAGGAAAAAAAAGAAAAAAAAATTAGGTCACAATAGAGGCAAACCCGTCATTTTGGCCTTATTACTTGAGGGGTCTCTTTTGGCTGAGACATAATTTGGAAAAGAGAAAAAAGAGGGGAGAGGAAGAAGAAAGAAGAGGGAAGAAGATTAAGGTTTTGAGGAAGGAGGAGGAGATCGGATCTGAATGGACGCCGGAGATTCGAGAACCCAATCTAAACCGTCAATAGTCCGAGTCAAGGTGCTCTAACGAATCGCACCTTCCTATTTCGTCAAAACGTCCAAGAACTTCAGGGTTAGTCCATGAGTGTCTAGATCGAGAAATCATTAAAATTTTCGTGTGTTAGTGACGTTTTGTGTTGATCATTGGACTCTTACCCTCAACAGCGCTATCTGGTTAAGTTCTGGAGTGAAGGCGGCCAAGATTGACGTTCGAATCGAAGTTTCAAGAAAACGTGATTTTTGGTAAGAACTCGTATTTTTTTCTCCGAATTCGAACTCAAATAATAAGATCTGTGATTATCAGAAAATTTTAAGAAAATTGTTTTGAAGGAGTAGAATATGAGATCTACAAGGTTCGTGAAGAAAATTTGTCGAATCGGATTACAAATTGGAAGATAAAAAAGTCGAAAGAAAATAGATCGAAACGTGAAGAGACCTGGAAAATGAAAAAAAAAACGCAGGAGAGAGGGTGGAGGCCGCCACGCGTCGGCGGCAACAGAGGAGAGCGGCGGAACCGATGATCGACACGTGTCGATCACTGGCTGGTGAGGCACGACCTCACCCGGCAGGACACGCGTCAGGCGCGCAGACTTGGCCGGCCGGACCCGGTCCACACGTGAAGCGCCCGACCAAGTGCCTCTAACCTGCGCCTACGCGGGGAGCAGCGTGTGGGGCACGTGCGCATAGTGACCCTCCACGGTGCGCATGTCGCGCGTGGGGGCGCGTGAGGAACCAATTTTCTTCCCGTTCGATCTCTGTTTGCTTGTTTTCCGATTCGATTTTGATGCTGACCCTATTATTATGTGAATTAGGACTTGTGAAGGAAATTTCAGATTTGTTGGAATCCATTCCGTCAAGAAAACTCGAACTCGGGAAGGCACGAGTCAACCAAGTAAGTAGCCATTTGGATTCCCACGAGCAGTACTTGTAGGAACCGCTAGGAACAAGCATGCATGCAACAACCTATGAAATTAGCTAGCTGGACTTAGCATAATAGTATAGAAACTGCGAATATGAGATGATTATGGAAAGCTAGATACGAAATGTGTATTAAATCTGTTTTGATTGAGACTCTAATAATGTATGTATGCATGAGGAGGTTGGAAAACTTGTGAAATCTGCGCTCCGGGTAAAGATGGACGTTATCTTCCTGTTGAGCATGTTTGTTAATATTGCATGAACTGCTGCGTGTTAACTCTTATGCATGATGATTGCTTGTGTATCTTTCTTGATGAATAGGAAGAAATTATGAGCTTAGATTAGGGTGCTTGTGACTAAGTAGGCTAGACGAGACCCTTGATTGGGAGACCTCTAGAATACCGTGCAATTAGACCCGAAAAATGATTACCGGCAGATCCAGAGCCCAGAATTCCAAACCCGATAGGTTTGTGAGACCAGGCACGAGAATCCTAGAGATACATGAATCCATGTCTAAGCCACCAGGTTCCACCCTAGAAAGAATAATAGGTCACCACGGTAACTTTAGGTAGCCCGCTAGAGTTGAGCAGTGTAGGTAGTGTCATCAGAACCTCACTTCCCTCTCTCCTCCGATATCGTACCGTCGAGACAGAGCTCTGGTACGGTGATCGTTGAGCTTAGCAGATCCGGATACGGAAGTGTGACAGGTGCCCAGACCTAGTGGTGATAGCTAAGGGGTCTTCTGAACAGGACTCCTGGGTCGTAGAAACCCGTCCCTGAGTGGGGGACGTGGAGCCACATAGGATGACTCAGTAGCTGACCGGCACACAGGGGGTCGCACCCCGTTTAGTGGATGTATGGTCCCGTGTGAGGGTCGTCAGTTAACCTCCATGGATGATGTTCAGAGAGAGTCCCATTTTCAGATCCAGCCATACAATTCACTCAGATTTACTTAT
Organism: Cucurbita pepo subsp. pepo; assembly: GCF_057944985.1. Lineage (NCBI taxonomy): Eukaryota > Viridiplantae > Streptophyta > Magnoliopsida > Cucurbitales > Cucurbitaceae > Cucurbita > Cucurbita pepo. The sequence goes on along the minus strand of NC_141805.1, from coordinate 6,259,750 downwards.
GAGGTCGCACCTCACCTCAGGACACTGATCATTTCACTGCTTAAGATGGGCAAGCCTCCTAAGATACAGAAAAGAGAGTTGCAGCTTAGATCACTCTCCTTAGAAACCCGAGAAAGACCGTGGTTACCCACCAAGATAAGGATGCGAAAAGAGCCTACAAGTAGCCTGCTTACTGAGTATTTTTATACTCATTCCTTTCTACTCTTTTTTTTCAGGTGAGTGATGCCATGGATCGAGGCGAGAATGCATGCTGAATCTTAATGCCATAGAGGAGTGTCCTTGGGCATCTAGGAGTCTGTGCATAATTTTGTTAGATTTGTCATGCATTGCTTGTAAACCATTTCCATACTTTTCTTACTTGAACACCTTGTTTTGGATTTTAAACCTTTTACGTAATTGCAAAAGTTTTTTTTTTTTTTAAATCTCGTCTTCTCTATTTGTTATTACACGATTTCATTGCATAGTATGTTGGTCCAGCCCTTGATTTCGAGATCCAAATTTTGGGCTGTGACACTTCAACTCTACTGGAGAAAGGAGAGACTTAAAATATAAATATATCTAAGAATAGCTCAACAATCCTCACATTTGTGCCGATCAAGGTAGGTCTTAAACAAAGATACTCTAATTTTCCAAACGTTAATAACTTCGCCTACGAAATGGCTTTAATGTTGGCTTGGTTGTATGATGCATGAACCTCCATATATTACACTACATAAACTACGATATCATGTACGTCGTGGTATTATGCACGCTCCTTTCCCTCCATAGCTTCTGGCAACGTGAGTTTAAGCTAGCCCAACAAGTAGACTTAGAGGATACGTATACGAGTCTACTAGGTGGATCTATGTGTGCATGTGTAGAGAAATATTACACATTCAACTCTATCCAGACTGAAAAGTAGAGATCGTTGCATGTATTTGCATTTTCCGACCGCAACAGCGTGATTATTTACTGAGTATTTTTTTAAATTATCAAACCAAGTGCTATTTTTTTTAGATGAAGGGAAGACAACCATGTAGGGTCACTATATAGGCTAAAAGAATGAAGGTATGATAGTTGCATTTTCTATTCAAGTTATAGCCCTTAGGTTATATATCAAAATTAGTTACTTAACATTAATGTTTAAAATATGGAAGTCTCGATTTTATGGAAATGTCAATATCAATTTATAATTTTGAAAAAAAAAATATATACAACAAAAATACTAATAAATTAAATTAATAAAAAAAAATAAAACCTATTTTACAATTTTAAATATATTAAAATACTTATCATTGACTCGAGATAAAAGAGGCATATGATGATGTAATTAATATGAAGTATAATGGATAACAATTCAAAAATTATGAAAAGGTTGTAATAAATAATTATTTGAAAAAAAAAAATTAATTGTCCAGCTTAGTGAACCACGAATTATTCATCGTCTTCTTCAAAATTAAAATTAAAGTTGTTTCTATAAATAAATAAATAAATAAATAAATAAAAGAAAAAGAAAAATGTAGCAATTATCTATATAATTTGCTTTTCATTGACCGTGACTGAGAATATTGACACGGACCATTATATTCTTTTTTCATTAATATGTCGATATCTAATATTGTCCACCAAATCCACTTTTTAATCATATTGTATAAAATTGACCTTATATTTAATAAAAATATCAACAAATAATATTAACAATAACCCTCTTCCTCGTTTAGAATAGTAAATTCTTATACGACGGTTTAAATATTCTCATAAATTTTTCAAAAGTTCTCATGGACTATGAGATCTCACGTCGGTTGAAAAAGAGAACGAAACATTTCTTAAAGTAATGTGGAAACATCTCTCACAGACACATTTTAAAACCGTGAGACTAGCGGCGATACGTAACGGGCCAAAGTAGATAATCCCTGCTAACGGTGAGCGTAGGCTATTACAAATGGCATCAGAGCCAGACACCGAGCGGTGTGCCAACAAAGACGCTGGCCCCCAAGGGGGTGGATTGTGAGATCCCAAAAATGAATTTTAAAACATAGATTGGACCGTTAAACTTCGATATAGGCTATAAAGTGTTGTTTTGCGAATAAGTAGTGATTGATTAGAGATGTAGTGGCAAAGACTTGTTCAATGTCAAAATGAAAGGAAAAATCTTTGCTTTAAATCCGACGGAGAGAGAGCAGATGACCTTTATATCAAGAGCTAGTGCCACTGAGATTTGGCACAAAAGACTTGGGCACTTTCATCAATGAGGTTTGCTTTAGATGCAGTCAAAGAAGTTGGTAAAAAGACTCGCTGACATTAATGATTACATTCCTCTTTGCCGTGCTTGTAATTTTGGGGAGCAACATGGGCAACCCTTTCCTAAACATTCATGGAGAGCCTCGAAAAAACTGCAGCTGGTTCATACTGATCTTTGTGGTCGTCAACGAACAACATCATTAAATGGTAATCTTTATTACATTGTTTTTATTTATGATCCAACGAGAATGTGTTGGATCTTCTTGCTGATGCAAAAGCCAGAAGTAGCGGGTGTATTTTTAAATTCAAAGCCAGAGTTGAGAATGAAAGTGCATGCTTGATTCAGACTATAAGATCAGATAATGGCAAGGAGTACACTTCATAAACTTTTAACAGGTTTTGTGAAGAGGCTGGAATTGAACATCAATTGACAGCACTATACACTCCTCAAAACAATGACGTCAGTGAAAGGAGGAATAGATTCATAATGGAGATGATATTTCATCTATTGAAGAGTTTAGAGGACCATAAAGTATCTTGTGCATCGTTCATGTTCTAGGATGATGCACAAATGTGTTTCTCAGTCCTAATGGTGGTGTAATCACACGACATTATGAGAAGAGTATTACTTGAGCATGGCCACATGTATAAAACAATAGGAATTCACCAAGAATTCATGAGGCGAATGAGCTTAGCCTAACCTCGAAATTGGTCTACATTAAGACAAAGAAGGCAGAGAGATTCATTGTAGACTTGGATGAAGGTGTTTGCCTCGACCTAGGCTTACTCAGTAAAGCCATTCATTAAGATTTTCTCAACTCGACCAAGGTGGCCTCAACCTAAGTGACTTATTTCAAGCCTCGATGGCTTAGGCCTCGACCTTGACTCTAAGATCATCCCTTTGTCATGGCTTTCTAATACTGCATGGGTAACAAATTTTGATTTGTTAACTTATTTGATTCGGTTTGGCGTTTTTATTCACTCATTCCCATTAAGGTTTAGCTTCTCCTTTAGTCTCAAGTTAATGTTTTATGTAACGATCCTAAATTTTTACATACTCAGAGTCGCTACCAAGTGTCATGTTTATCTCTTAAATGCGGAATATAGCTCTTAGATACTCATCATAAATAACGGAAAATTTAAAACACATTCAGAACACTTCAAACTACTAGAACACATTGTTGGTCTTATGTGTTCCAAAATATAACGCAAAGCTTGAGGGTGTCCAGCAAGCAAGTAGGCTATAAAGTGTTGTTTCCGAATAAGCAGTGATTTATTAGAGGTGTAGTGGCAAAGACTTGTTCAATGTCAAAATGAAAGGAAAAAGCTTTGCTCTAAATCCGATGGAGAGAGAGCACTTGACCTTTATATCAAGAGCTAGTGCCACTTAGATTTGGCACAAAAGACTTGGGCACTTTCATCATTGAGGTTTGCTTTAGATGCAGTCAAAGAAGCTGGTAAAAAGACTCGCTGACATTAATGATTACATTCCTCTTTGCCGTGCTTGTAATTTTGGGGAGCAACATAGGCAACCATTTCCTAAACATTCATGGAGAGCCTCGAAAAAACTGCAGCTGGTTCCTACTGATCTTTGTGGTCGTCAACGAACTACATCATTAAATGGTAATCTTTATTACATTGTTTTTATTTATGATCTAACGAGAATGTGTTGGATCTTCTTGCTGGAGCAAAAGCCAGAAGTAGCGGGTGTATTTTGAAATTCAAAGCCAAAGTTGAGAATGAAAGTGCATGCTTGATTCAGACTATAAGATCGGATAATGGCAAGGAGTACATTTCAGAAACTTTTAACAGGTTTTGTGAAAAGGCTGGAATTGAACATCAATTGACAGCACTATACACTCCTCAACAGAATGACGTTAGTGAAAGGAGGAATAGATTCATAATGGAGATGATATTTCATCTATTGAAGAGTTTAGATGACCATAAAGTATCTTGTGCATCGTTCATGTTCTAGGATGATGCACAAATGTGTTTCTCAGTCCTAATGGTGGTGTAATCACACGACATTATGAGAAGAGTATTACTTGAGCATGGCCACATTGTTGGGTTTTATGTCCTAAAACTCATAGTTTGTAAACAAAAACATATTCTATTTTCAATAAAGTTATTATTATTGTTTATTCAGTAAAGATTGTTATTGAATAAAGTGAAATTTACGATCATTAATCTGAATCAAATAAACTAAGAACACTCTGGCTATAGTATGATTACTTGAACTATATGTAGAGACATAAGAGTGGATCAAGTTCATGTATATAGTCAAAATGATCTATAGTATAAGGATAAGGCTGAGTACCTCATTCTGGGGACACTATGGATGCGGCCCACTTTTGTATATGATATAAACAATGTGATCTTTAAATTGTACATGTGGAGACATGTGAGTGGGGGCGTCCTATGCAATGAGTATTGCATAAGATCGGACCATGAAGAAAACCTGATATGAACCAAGAGACATCAATCATACAATATACTTCAATGAAGATGTGAAGAAAAGATTGTCAAAATTATCAAAAGATGTTTCAACTCATGCTACATTGAAGAAGAATGAAGTTTGATTGTTGTAAATTTTGGGTGGGTTACAATTTAGAGTAATTTAGAGTTATTGTATTTTAAGATTTTTTAGGTTACATTTACATAATGGCTCATTATGGCCATTAAGTATGAATGTTACAACTCTTGGAATGCCTTTAGTAGTTTCATTTTGAGGCTATATAAAGCCATGTATGTTGTATTTGTAAGAGACTTGGAAAATATAGCATTTGTGCTCTTCTTTAGCCAATGGCTAAGTTTCTTTGCAATTCTATGTAGTTTAGATTGCATGTAGAATCATTCAAGCTCGACATGATCAATCTTGCTTGTGGAGTGATTCGAATCTCAAACAATGTTCTTGCCTTGAGATATTCGATCAACAAGGTAATCCGAATCTTACCCCCCTTGTAGTTGATTCCTTATCTTATCAAAATCACTCTCACTTTTTAATGTCGTTTACTGTTGAGACTGATTTTCTTTTCATTCGATAACCTAGGTAACTCGGTTTTAATCCTGAGCTAACCATGAACTCCTGTTTATTCGAAATTATCCTTAGATTTGCATGGGTGAGAGTGGCTCTAGTTCGCCGACTCAATAGGCCTTCCATTTCAGGGGTAAGACTGGGTGAATGGCTGGGGACGTGGGGTGCCAGATGGAATTCACTCCTACCCACTTTTAGGGATAGAAGAGAGGTAGTTCCCTTAAGCACTGACTCCAGGTCTTGAACAAGGGGCCCCACCCTCTCACTAGCCTGAGAGAGATTCGGTTTACTGGTTGGACCACAAACCAATTGTTCATTAGAGGATTAGTGAGACATAAGGAACAAGAAGTAACTTTAGGGGTAACACGGTAAATTGACCCAGCTCTAGTTACGAACAACCTGTGAAGGATCGACTTACTAATCATGGTTATATCAAATGGACAAAAATATATCTATAGTGAGGGGAGTGCAACTACTAGGCTATAGTGGAGTGTCCTAGTAGTTAACGAATGTTGGTTAACAAGGTTAATGAGTTTAGCCGGTTAATCTTGGATCGTTGGAGCCCATGATCTATAGGTCCATTAGGTCCCTCTGCTAGCTCATATCGGACTAAACCAAAGAACAGTGTGACGATTGAGTTCGAAGTGTTCGAATTCAAATTAGGGAATATGCACTACATATATACGAAATATTTAACCGCATTTTTGTTTTATTTAAGAATTAAACAAAAGGAGAGAATCTGAGATATTTAAATAAGATTTAAATATCTTAATCAATTATGTGTCGGAATTGATTGGGATTGGCATTTGAATTAATATTAAATATTAATTAAATAGTTTAATTAATCATTTAATGTTACCTTAATTTGAAATTCATTATTCAAATTAATTGTTGAATTAAAATGAAGAAAGTCAAAATGTTGACTTTCATCTCATGTAAAAATCCATGTTAGTGGAATTTTGAGGTGTCAAAATTTGGTTTAACCAAACTTGCATGTTTGCCAAATAAACCCCACAAGTTTGAGTGGAATTTTGAGTGTCAAAATTTGGTTAACTCAAACATGCATGCTTGCCACATAATCCCAAACATTTGAGTGGAATTTTAAGTGTCAAAATTTGGTGATCTCAAATTTGCATGAACATGCAAACCTGACTCTTTAAATAGAGTGATCATGGTACATGGAAGGTCTTCTTCTTCTTGGTGGAAAACCTTGAGAAAAACCTCTCACAAAAACTCTCTTCACATATACAAAATCCCTCTCAAGTTTAGTCACTCACCAGATTTCACAATCTCGTTCTAAGGCCGGAGGATAGTGGAGAAGACACTAGAGGTGGTTCGAAACCGGTTCGTGAGGAAAAAGGAGTTTGAACTACAAAAGGATAGTATCTAAACTAATTAAGTTCTAATACTTATGAACATGCTAGTTATATACTATAATTAATGTTCTAAAAGTACCTAAGATCCAAATTGCTTCCGCATGTGTTATATTAACACCATCACACATGTATAAAATAATAGGAATTCACCCAGAATTCATGAGGCGAATGAGCTTAGCCTAGCCTCGAAATTGGTCTACATTAAGACAAAGAAGGCAGAGAGATTCATCGTAGACTTGGATGAAGGTGTTTGCCTCGACCTAGGCTTACTCAGTAAAGCTATTCATTAAGATTTTCTCAACTCGACCAAGGTGGCCTCAACCTAAGTGACTTATTTCTAGCCTCGATGGCTTAGGCCTCGCCCTTGACTCTAAGATCATCCATTTGTCATGGCTTTCTAATACTGCATGGGTAACAAATTTTGATTTGTTAACTTATTTGATTCGGTTTGGCGTTTTTATTCACTCATTCCCATTAAGGTTTAGCTTCTCCTTTAGTCTCAAGTTAATGTTTTATGTAACGATCCTAAATTTTTACATACTCAGAGTCGCTACCAAGTGTCATGCTTATCTCTTAAATGCGGAATATAGCTCTTATATACTCATCATAAATAACGGAAAATTTAAAACACATTCAGAACACTTCAAACTACTAGAACACATTGTCGGTCTTACGTGTTTCAAAATATAACATTGGAATTTAAAATTAAAACAAAACAATTACAAATGGAATAATCTAAATAATGAAATAAAAGCGTCCTATACTCCTATGACTAAGAATTTAAACATGCAACTACCTTATGCACGTGCCACAGTATCTATTTCCGATGTCGTCGTCGTCCGTACATGGGCGTCTTCTCTTTACCTGAAAAATGATATTTGGCACACGGCTTGAGTATTTTGAAGAATACTCAGTAAGTGACCCACTGTAGGGGTCATGCTGATGCAAACACGTGCAACATGCTCTTGAGAAATCTTACACATTCAACTCTATCCAGACTGAAAAGTAAAGATCGTTGCATGTATTTGCATTTTCCGACCGCAACAGTGTGATGATTTACTCAGTATTTTTTTAAATTATCAAACCAAGTGCTATTTTTTTTAGATGAAGGTAAGACAACCATGTAGGGTCACTATATAGGCTATGAGAATGAAGGTATGATAGTTGCATTTTCTATTCAAGTTATAGCCCTTAGGTTAAATATCAAAATTAGTTACTTAACATTAATGTTTAAAATATGGAAGTCTCGATTTTATGGAAATGTCAATGTCAATAGATAATTTTGAAAAAAAAAAAAATATATACAACAAAAATACTAATAAATTAAATTAATAATAATAAAAAAAAAAACCTATTTTCAAATTTTAAATATATTAAAATACTTATGATTGACTCGAGATAAAAGAGGCATATGATGATGTAATTAATATGAAGTATAATGGATAACAATTCAAAAATTATGAAAAGGTTGTAATAAATAATTATTAAAAAAAAAAATTAATTGCCCAGCTTAGTGAACCAGGAATTATTCATCGTCTTCTTCATCATTAAAATTAAAGTTGTTTCTATAAATAAATAAATAAATAAATAAATAAAAGAAAAAGAAAAATGTAGCAATTATCTCTACAATTTGCTTTTCATTGACCGTGACCGAGAGTATTGACACGGACCATTGTATTCTTTTTTCATTAATATGTCGATATCTAATATTGTCCACCAAATCCACTTTTTAATCATATTGTATAAAATTGACCTTATATTTAATAAAAATATCAACACATAATATTAATAATAACCCTCTTCCTCGTTTAGAATAGTAAATTCTTATACGACGGTTTAAATATTCTCATAAATTTTTCAAAAGTTTCCATGGACTATGAGATCTCACGTCGGTTGAAAAAGAGAACGAAACATTTCTTAAAGTAATGTGACAACATCTCTCATAGACACATTTTAAAACCGTGAGACTAACGGCGATACGTAACGGGCCAAAGTAGATAATCCCTGCTAACGGTGAGCTTAGGCTATTACAAATGGCATCAGAGTCAGACACCGAGCGGTGTGCCAACAAAGACGCTGGCCCCCAAGGGGGTGGATTGTGAGATCTCACGTCAGTTGGAGAGGAGAACGTAGCGTTCATTATAGGAATGTGAAAACCTCTCCCTAACAAACATGTTTTAAAACCGTAAGGCTGACGGCGATACATAACGATTCCAAACGGATAATATCTACTAGCGGCGTACTTGGGCTGTTACACTGACATCCATATTTTCAATAAATTGAGGTCTCTACATTTTTCAACAACATTGTCATTTAAAACTTGAGTGTTAATATTACTCTCTTTAATTTTTCGTCATGAAAATTTTGAAGTTAAGGGTTTATTATGATTTCAGGCAAGTGACACAGGTGAAACAAGATTTGAGGTTTCAAACATATGCATCGTCAAATTTGTAATAAGACACAAGAATAGACGAACAACATTGTTCATTTGAAAAAAGAACTACGTACCATTATGTTACATTGCATTGTAATGAAACGATAAAAAGATGGTGGAATTCTGAGAAGATTTCCAAACCCATCATAACACGACGTACGACCAAACTGATTATTTAAACACGACATTGAAATGGAAAATTGAAGAAGAAACAAGAAACGGAAATGAAAGGATTTGGTTTCAAGCAGGGCATTGGAAGCCGGACGGAACCTTCTTTCCACAGTAGTTCAAAAGCAAGCTGAGGGAAACTGAGAGGTCAATCTTGAGACCCAAGGCTCTGGCCTTCACCACAGTGCAAAGGCACACAGCAGCTTCTAGGTCAACAAGGCCTTGGATTAGGGTGCAGCATGGGAATTTTGGTGGTGAGCCGATCACTAAGTGCACTAGATCGTCCAGCAAGTTGGCGCAGACGCCAAGCTTGACGGTGTCCCTGGGGCACTTGGGGAGTGATGGTTGCTGCCTTGACGGGGTGGGCTTGTGGGGCTTGGGTGGCGGCGGTGGGCAAGGGACATAGGTGGAGCTGACCATAGTGAAGAAGAGGAGGTTGAGGAGGAGGAGGAGGGCAATGGGTGAAGAGAGCTTGGAAGCCATTGGTGGAAAGATATTGAAGGGTTTGTAGGTTTGTGCGATGGCTTGTTAAGAATTATGAGAAGGGTTAGGGTTTTTATAAATGGGGTTTGAGAATTTGTTGTATTTTAAAACATAAATTCCTTATAAATTGCTGGATATGAAACACCCAACTTTTTCAGTTACTTTATTAACTTTTGAGGAATTGATTTGAGAGATGAGTTTTTAATTAGTTTGTCTTTTTTAAAAATATTATAAAAATTTCAAATGGCCTACAAAATAGACCAAGTGATGTTTGATAATAAAATATCAAATACTTTTTAAAACAAATTATTGTTGGAAAATAATATTTGATAGAACACTCCAGACAAGTGGACAATAGATGATAATCTAGAGATTATTTTTAGCACAAATAATTTTCACAAATATAATATAGTTTTTTTTTTTAAATATATCTATGAGATTCCTCGTCATTTTGAAGGAGTAACGAAACATTTTTTTTTATAAGGGTGTGGAAACCTCTCCCTAGTAAATTGTAAAATTGGCGGCGATGTATAATGAGTCAAAGCGGATAAATATATATTAACAATGAGTTGTGGTATATATTGATGTTAGTATGACATAACAATACAACCTCTAAAACATGACAAGACTAAGATTGTTATTACATGCATGCTTTGAAAATCTTTTAAAATTTAATTAAGATGAAAATGGTTATAAGATAAAAAATCTAAAAAAAAATAAAAAATAAAATTAGACTTTTATTTAGGATCCCAAAAATGAATTTTAAAACATATATTGGACGGTTAAACTTCGATAGCATGAAACCCATCCTTGTTTCAAATAAAAACGTGTTTGAATAAGATATTAAAAGAATGAAAAATTGAAATATAAACAAAACTCTATCGAAAGTCTCTCCAACTTCTATAGCAATCATTGTGCTGCTTAAGATGTCTTTGCCTTTACCTAAAAAATAGAAAATATTGATTATAAAAAATATTTAGTAAATAATCTTAGTTCTAGGATTAGTAGATACAATCATAAACAAAGTCTTAATTAGAGGATTAATGTTACTTAAGGGGTAGAATGTAATTAAAGGAGTAAAACAAAGTTTTGAAAAAAAATACCGTAAATAGAAGTGAGTTATTGGATCAATTGCCTAATTTGCGTTGGATATCAACATCAATTTTTTGAAGGAAGAATCGCCGTTTAAGGAGGTCATCTGAGTAGTTAAATTCTTGAACCCTCTTTTTGTTCATTGTGTTAATTTTGTAGCAATAGTTCAAATTTGAACTAGGGAATCACGTTTTAGTTTTAGAATTAAATTTTGTACCAAGCAGGAACTAAAACATGTTATATACTTAATGTCATGTCATGTAAAGTAAAGTAAAGGCACGTTATAGATTATATTATACTAATGATGATGCATGATGAAAGCCATGATGAATACTATGCATACATGTCTCGTATGTGTACTATGACATGAATAAAAGGATAATGAAATGATTCTTACAGATTTTAAGCCATTGGGACCTCACGCATTTATGTATGTTGTGCATCATGATACATCTCCATTATGTTAGTACATATGTGTACTTTCGATATTTATGTTCGTCATGATATCATGTGGGTCTTTCCCTCTATGGTGTTCGGCGCGTCAGCACATTTAACCCAACGAGTCAAGCCTTAGGGGTATGTAAACGAGTCCATCCTTAACGGTCCATGTGCGCATGTGAGCTGTAATGACCCAAAATTTTCTACTTAATTTAAAGTCGCTACTGTATACGTACCATAAACATTGAATGCGGAAGACTTTATTTGAATTCCATAAAACATAACCTTTATTTTAAAACAAAGTCATGGACTTACGTGTTTTGAAAACATCTTTAAAACAACACAACAAAAGACTAAATAAAATGAATAGTTTAAGTTAAAAACATCCTATTCTAGCCCAAGTATAAGAAAATAAATACCATTACCCTCTGCATGTGCCTTGGTCTCGAGTTGCGATATCGTCGTCAACCGTACCGGAATGCCTTACCTTAATCTGAAAAATGTAGTAGCATATGGCTTAGTATTTAAAGAAATACTCAGCAAGTGACACCACTATTAGGGTTAAATGCAACAATCACATGCAATGAAATGATGAGACCTATCTTTCGTTTCGTTTTCCCTACGATGCTGTCGTAACGGATAATTTTGGACGTGTACCATATACTCTACACACAGCCCATACGTGCTAGTATGGGCTCACCAGCTAATTCACACACTGCTGGGCCACCTTCCTTATCCGGTGGGCATACTCTGGGAGCCCCTTAGGCCAGACACTCGGTAGAACTAGTAACCGTCACGACAGCGCTATGTAGAGCATAACGATCGTTGTCCTGCCATTGGATGTACGCGTTCGTACCCTCGTGATGGGATAGGGGTATCCCTCCCAAATGCATGAGCACACATAGTGCATGAGGTCCCAAAAATTTTCCATTTTCATTATCCTTTAATACAACCCCGCTAGCATTATGTACGTATCATATCATTTTTCATATCGTTTCAGATATCGTTCATCATTCATGTCATATCGTTTCTCATCCTTCAATTCTCAAATCATACATAATTCTAATGGGGTTATACTTCATGTCATTTATCGTAATTTCATGTCATTCATATCGTGCTGTATACACACAATTTAGGAGACCTAACATAACGTTCTATGCTTTTAACATAACATTTCATCATATACACATCATACCCTAACATATTGCATCACAATGTCTCATATCATAAACGAGTCATAACATAAACACTTCATAGTCATATCGTTCTCTAACTTATCATAGCCTTAACGTTCTTTACTTATCATAGACATATCATTACGTTAACATACCTTAGTCATCTCATCACAAGAACTTAACCTAACGTTATCGTTCTATCAATCTATCACAAACATATCCCTTTCTACCCGTAGCCTAACTGTATTCTTCCATCAATCTCTCTTATCCATATCACTCTGGTATGTAACCTAACCTTAACGTTTCATGAACGTATTTTACTCCTATCGTTACATTTCGTTTTGTGCATCCTTCTCGTATCCTATCTCAAACACATCATTGAACACATCGTACCGTAATTATTATTAAACAATTCACATATTATAACATATACATAACAAATAAGAAGCATATCGATCCACAAACAATTCACACATATCAAGATATATGACATGTGCAGAATCACGGGGCACGTGTCAACAGCAAATATAACCATGTCGATAGTAAGTTCACTTACTTGGCTAGCTTAAATCGTTGCCACGAATATATCTTTAATGAATGTTCGATTCCGTCCTTTGAAATCCGAGTCAACCTATGTGAGCCCAGAAAATCAGTTTCAAGTTTGAAATCTATAAAATTATTTCTCTCATTTACATGGGTCCATTGTTAAAAGTCTTGAAATATAGTCAATAATTATATTTTTATTAAAAATCTTATTTTCCATGGTTATGGTTGTAGAAAGAAAAGTATATACAACTATTTAAGTTATTCTGAGCCTATTACTCTCTGTACATCTACATTTACCTTTCCCTCTATATTTAGTTTGTGGTTTTTAATTCCTTAATTTTTTTTTGTTCCGTGTGCCCTTTTCATTCTGTTCTCATGTATTCTAAATTTACAGTGGATCTCTGTTTCCAAATTTTTCCTTACCTCAATCTTTACTGTTCACAAATTTTCTTGGTCATTCTATTTTTAATCTATTCATTTGGCTACTGATATAAATTTAATCTAATATTACTAATGATTTGCTAGAATTCATATGAATGATGGACATTTAGTTTCTAACGCAAAGCTAAACCATTGTAATAATTCAATGAACATCTAACTATAATTGGCTGTGATTTCTAAAAAACAATAGGATAAAAGAAAATGAAGATCTAATATATATCTTATTGATCCGATCTATCTCCACATAAATCTCACATGAATCACAGCTGAGTAAAAAGGCCATTCTCATTTTTTTTTCTCAAATAAATCTGAAGTTGTTTTTCTGTTGCTCTATGGCAGGAGGATGGGTTGAGGAGGGAGGGGGGGAGATAATTGTGGGGAGGGATGAGAGGTTAGGGGAGAGGGGGAAATGTTGTTTTTTTGTTATTTATTTTTATTATTATATATTTTTTTATAATTATTTTATTTGTTTCTTTCTTTCTTTATTGTTGGGCTATTACAGGAGTGGTGTCTGAAGAAGTACCACACATCCAACCTTACCCAGACTAGAAAGAGCTCAATGTCATGTTATATTGTTTTAAAGCTTAGGTCCTATCATGTATATGTTTGTTTGGATTATCTGACCCCAACAGTAGGGTTACTTATTGAGTATTTCTTCAAATACTAGCCACATACTACCCTTATATTTTAGGTAAAGGTAAAGCACCCCTACACATACGACCGTGATTCTAGAATGGTCATAGAAGCTAAGTTATGAGAGTAGTATGCATTGTTTTTCTTCATGGGTAGTTCAGGGTTCTCATCTTCGTACTGGAATCATGTTAATGTTTCTTTTCTAACGTTGATGGTACTTGTTATTTCTTATTTTTAAATTGAATGTGTAAATTCATAGCTTCATAAGAAAGATTCTAATGAGTATTTCGTTGAAGAATCGTACATGTAGTGACACCTCTCATCCAGGTTAGTGAATGTAAGGCAATACCGTAATTTAAAAATAGAGACTATTGTCAACTAATCAAAATTTATTTGTTTATCCTAATGGAAGTTAGGATAATTCATCAAAATTAAAATGATTAATTGAGAGTGACGCACAAATAATCTACTAGTATGATTTGATTGTTCAAAAACTCTTTATTGTCTCGCCGACATAATATTTTAATAGATCGAAAATAGAAAGTTTATAATTAAAATATATCAAAAAAAGAAAAAAGATGAACTTGAAAAATTGGAAGGCATCACTCCAAGACAATTTACTTAAAAGAAAGTCAAAGTAATGGACAAGCAAAGAGAGGTGTGTGACACATCCAGAACTCCACCAATCAATACATTGCATAATCAAATATAAAAACATTAATTAGTCAATTTAATGACTTTTATTTCTTCCTCTTTTTTTTTTTTTGTACTCTTAATTTAAACTTTATTCTCCACTTGCAACCATAGAAAGTCAAACCTTCAAGATTTGATCCATTCAAAAACATTATATTTCCTTTGTTGTTCATTCTTAATCAATCCCAAAAAAACCATATCAACTCTACCAATAATTTCTCTTTTAACTATTCAAATATTGTAGTTTTGCATGTCAATAACTAAACTTAAATTTCTACTAATCATAATTTAGAAATAATGTTTAGGTTAAATATTTATCTTTGTATAAGTTTTTTTAATTATATTTTTCTTTATGATCGAAACATGAAACGCAAGTTTAATAAATTGTTGAACAATGAATGTATATGTCAACTATCGATGAAAATGTCATAACGGTTCGTATCAGTTATTTACGTGAGGGACCATTACGACTAATAAATTAAAGTAAAAAAAAAAAACGGAATGAAATTGACCTACAAGAAATTAATATCCATATATTTATTTATTTATTTTTAAATTCAAATCCAACATTATAGTCAATGATATATGTTCATTTTGGTTAATATTCTACATTTTATTAAAAAGATAGGTTTCATATTTATAATTTTAATTTCATGTGAAATAAATTTAATTCTTTTAATTAAAGTAGATTTTAAAAATTAAGAGGTGGAATTTATAATTATTTTAAATTAAGTCATTACTACACATAAGGATCTTGAAACAAATACAAATTTACTTCTCCATACAAGAATGTTTACCCTACTTCATGTGTTCCACGTGTTTATGCTCGGTAAGTACATGATCGACAAAACTCTAGTGATATATTATGAGCCTTTGCAGTTAGACAAAAGCTTGAGTAAAGAAAAAAAAAATGTCTATATAGATTTTAGCTCGATAAGTGATGAAATTGCACATTAGAGAGATAACATTTATCACATGAAAATGATGATGGAGAAGTTCCTAGAGTTATTCCAAGCTTAAGATGTGTGTGTTATTTCTCAATCTTCATACTATCATTTCTTTTATTTCTAGCCAACGCTAATTTGGAGAACATGATGAAGAAAAAAGAAAATGGAGGAAGTCGATTTGGAGTTAGTTTTGGAACTATTCCTCGACGAGTAGGATAAAACGAACATCAACTCAAGAAATTTAGTGAACCCTGCACATGTCATTATTATGACTGTTTGCATGTATTATGTGATGCTATGCTATGTTATAAATTACGCTATGTCGTATTATGTATTGTTATAAGCTATGCTATAATACGACTATACCATGTTACCATCTTGTGGAATTATATTTATGATATTGATGATATGATGCATAAAACTTCATACACCAAGCTATGTAAATTATGTTAATTAGGGAAGATATGACAATTATTACGGATGCATGTCTCACAAACTTTGTATGTCATGAATGAATGAAGGTATGACTTGAATCATAAACTTATGTCATGGTTTTAAGCTATGGGGACCTCATGCATTTATGTGCGTCATTTGCACCAGGATACTTTCCCATTGTGATTAATACGAATGCGTACATTACGATATCTATTTTTGTCGTGATATTACGTGGGTCCTTTCTCCATGTGGTTTCTGGTAGCATGAGCGTGCATTAACCTGATGAATGAGGCCTAGGGAATATATACATGAGTCTATCTGGTGAGACTATGTGCACGTGCGTGGGCCGTGTGTATAAAAGTACTACACATTCAACCCTGCTGGACTGAGTTTAAAGTCATGTCATGATGGTTTTATGAAATGATAGGTCCCACCATATTGCATTTGATTGCATTTTTCTTACTTCAACAGTGGGGTTACTTATGGATTATTTCTTAAAATACTAAGTCGCATGTTACTCTTCTTTCTTAGGTACAGGTAAGGTACTCTCGTATGGATGTGACGGCGTCGCGGTGAAGGCCATGAGATCAAAGCTAGGGTATTGTGTTCATGTTTGTTTTAGTAGTCCTTAGGTTATATCACGCCATCGCCTTATTTTTTTTTTTTTTTTTTATCTCATTTAAATTCACATTAGCTATTTTTTGCTATATTGTTCATAGCAATATTGTTTTTGTTGGGTTTTATGTCCTAAAACTCATAGTTTGTAAACAAAGATATATTCTATTTTCAATAAAGTTATTATTGATGTTTATTCAGTAATAAATTGTTATTGAATAAAGTGAACTTTACGATCATTAATCTAAATCCAATAAACTAAGAACACTCTGGCTATAGTATGATTACTTGAACTATATGTAGAGACATAAGAGTGGATCAAGTTCAAGTATATAGTCAAAATGATCTATAGTATAAGGATAAGGCTGAGTACCTTATTCTGGGGACACTATGGATGCGGCCCACTTTTGTATATGATATAAACAATGTGATCACTAAATTGTGCATGTGGAGACATGTGAGTGGGGGCGTCCTATGCAATGAGTATTGCATAAGATCGGACCATGAAGAAAATCACTCTCACTTTATAAAGTCGTTTACTGTTGAGACTGATTTTCTTTTCATTCGATAACCTAGGTAACTCGGTTTTAATCCTGAGCTAACCATGAACTCCTGTTTATTCGGAATTATCCTTAGATTTGCATGGGTGAGAGTGGCTCTAGTTCGCCGACTCAACAGGCCTCCCATTTCAGGGGTAAGACTGGGTAAATGGCTGGGGACGTGGGGTGCAAGACGGAATTCACTCCTACCCACTTTTAGGGATAGAAGAAAGGTAGTTCCCTTAAGCACTGACTCCAGGTCTTGAACAAGGGGCCCCACCCTCTCATTGGCCTAAGAGGGATTCGGTTTACTGGTTGGACCACAAACCAATTGTTCATTAGAGGATCAGTGAGACATAAGGAACAAGAAATAACTTCAGGGGTAAAACGGTAAATTGACCCAGCTCTAGTTACGAACAACCTGTGAAGGATCGACTTACTAATCATGGTTATATCAGATGGACAGAAATATATCTATAGTGAGGGGAGTGCAACTACTAGGCTATAGTGGAGTGTCCTAGTAGTTAACGAATGTTGGTTAACCAGGTTAATGAGTTTAATCGGTTAATCTTGGATCGTTGGAGCCCATGATCTATAGGTCCATTAGGTCCCTCTGCTAGCTCATATCGGACTAAACCATAGAACAGTGTGACGAGTGAGTTCGAAGTGTTCGAATTCAAATTAGGGAATATGCGTTACATATATACGATATATTTAACCGCAATTTTGTTTTATTTACGAATTAAACGAAAAGAGAGAATCTGAGATATTTAAATAAGATTTAAATATCTTAATCAATTATGTGTCGGAATTGATTGGGATTGGCATTTGAATTAATGTTAAATATTAATTAAATAGTTTAATTAATCATTTAATGTTACTTTAATTTGAAATTCATTATTCAAATTAATTGTTGAATTAAAATGAAGAAAGTCAAAATGTTGACTTTCATCAAATGGAAAAATCCATGTTAGTGGAATTTTGAGGTGTCAAAATTTGGTTTAACCAAACTTGCATGTTTGCCAAATAAACCCCACAAGTTTGAGTGGAATTTTGAGTGTCAAAATTTAGTTAACTCAAACATGCATGCTTGCCACATAATCCCAAACATTTGAGTGGAATTTTAAGTGTCAAAATTTGGTGATCTCAAGTTTGCATGAACATGCAAACTTGACTCTTTAAATAGAGTGATCATGATACTTGGAAGGAATTCTTCATCTTGATGAAAAAACCTTGAAACAAACACTCTCTTTCACATATACAAAATCCCTCCCAAGTTTAGTCACTCACAGGATTCCACAATCCCGTTCTAAGGCCGGAGGATAGTGGAGAAGACACTAGTGGTGGTTCGAAACCGGTTCGTGAGGCAAAAGGAGTTTGAACTACAAAAGGTTAGTATTTAAACCCATTAAGTTTTAATACTTATGAACATGCTAGTTATTTACAATAATTGATGTTCTAAAAGTGCCTAAGATCCAAAATGCTTCCGCATGTGTTATATTAACACCAACAGTTTTAATGAATTTATTATGAATGTTTAAGTCCACGACATCGTTTATGAAATATTTTCATAGACTTTTCCACACGTATTAGCCATGTCATGCATGTAGTAGTATCTATATTTGATTAGGAAAATTAGGGTCGTATAGGCCTAGCCTTGTCACTACCTACAGTACCACAAGTGGCACCATCGATGCCTGTAGTAGTGTCGGTCCCCACTACGACTACCCTAATGTGGGAGACCTTTCGTTTAATAAATATAGACTATGACAACCAAATAACGAGCGTAGGCAACCAACAACCCTAAGATGATGCAAGAGATGAAATAATTATGAAATTGTAAGAGAAACAGCCTTTGTATCATCAATTGGACTGTTAAAGATCACGTGTTTGTTTAGATTGCTATCAGCTAATATCTAATTAAATCTCGTTGTAGTTAGGAGTTGATTTAGTTTTAATTTGTTTACTGGTTTGTTACTTGGTTTGTTACTGCAGATTTCTAGGTAGATTTTTTAATATCTTTTTATATTCTCTCTATATATTTAGACCTTTCTTGGTCTTCATAATACAATTTTCTCCTCAACCATTCAATCACTCATTCTTTCACTAACAAATTGGTATCAAAGCCATCTTCTTAAGGATCTGTGAGATCAAAATGGAAGGAGAATCCAGTTTTTTAGCTGTTGCACCACCAGTCTTCGATGGAGACAATTATCAAATGTGAAAAGTTCGTATGGAGACTTATTTGGAGGCTTTGGATCTTTGGGAAGCAATAGAAGAGGATTACGAGGTCCCTCCACTTCCAGCAAATCCTATTGTAGCAAAAATCAAAGCACATAAGGAAAAGAAGACAAGAAAATCAAAGACAAAAGCTTGCCTATTTGCAGCCGTATCTCAAATGATCTTCATGCCAATAATGTCTCTCAAAACAGCAAAGCAAATCTGGGATTACCTCAAGGCGGAATATGAAGGAGATGAGAGGATTCGTGGAATAAAAGTCCTGAATTTGATTAGGGATTTTGAGTTTGTTGAAAATAACAATGGCTTTGATACCAACTTGTAGAAAATAGACGCTCGCTCTGAAATCAACTTGTTTAAATAACTCTCACGAACCTGTGAAGGAGGTGTCAAGAGGGGAGAGACAAGGGGACAAAAGAAATTATGAAAAAGCTATTTTCTATTACACTGTACACTTTGCTTTCTGTCTCTTGTTCTTGCTCTCTGCCTCTTGCATTTTACAATAAAAACGAATCAATTTATAGGGTTTTTAAGATATAAAATTAGCTATCTCATCACCCATTTTCTCCTTGAATGATTCTTGGCCCTTTATATTTTCTTTGGCCTTTTCACTCAAATTTCAAAAGTGTTACTAACTTTAACAAAATAAAAAACTACCCTTCTCTTCTTTTTTTCATTTAAGTTTATTCCCAACAAAACTCCCCCACATAAACTTCAATGCTCTTGTCGTCTGCCATGCCAATCGTCTTCTTGTATTTGTCAAAAAGTACTTTCGATAGCAGTTTTGTAAACATGTCCGCAACTTGATCCTGACTTGCCACATGCAGAAATTTCACGTTTCCTTCCGTCACATGATCTCAGATTAAATTTAATTTAACGTCAACGTGTTTGCTTCTTTCACGGTTTACTAGGTTCTTGGCCAACTCAATTGCTGATTTGTTGTCAACTTGTATTACGGTTGCACCTCGATGCTTTTGCTCCATCTTACTCAACAAGTTTCTAAGCCATATTGCGTGACACACACATCAAGATGCTGCTACATACTCAGCTTCACACGTCGAGAGTGTCACGATCGGTTGCTTCTTTGAAAGCCAAGTAAATGCTGTGTTGCCCATGAAGAATACATAACCCGATGTACTTTTTCGATCGTCTATGTCTCCGCACCAATCACTGTCAGAGTAATCGACTAACTTGTAATATTCTGTTTTTCAGTAGAATAACCCAAGTGACAATGTTCCTTGGACGTATCGAGAACTCGCTTCAATGCCTTTCAATGTGAATAAATTGGCTCCTCCATGAACCGGCTTATTATGCCAACACTTAATGAAAGATCTAGCCTTGTGCATGTAAGATTGCGAAGGCTTCCCACCAGGCTTCTGTACCTATTTGCATCTACTCGTTCTCCTTCATCGTACTTTGAGAGCTTTGCACTTGGTTCCATTGGTGTAGATACCGGGTTGCAATTTTTCATCTTGTACTTCTTTAAAATTTCCTTTGCATATTTCTCCTGTGATATAAAAATACATGTTTCTCCTTGTTTAACCTCCAAACCGAGGAAAAACTTTAACAAGCTCAAGTCTGTCATCTCAAATTCTCACGTCATTGTGCTTTTGAACTCTTCTATCATTTCATTATTGTTGCCTGAGAAGATGAGGTCATCGACATAGAGAGCGACAAGTATCACATCGCCTCCATTCTTCTTTGTATAATGTGAATGTTCGTGGGGACATTGCTTGTACCCGTTCTCCTTGAAGTATGTGTCGATACGAGTATTCCATCCTCATGGTGCTTGTTTCAACCCGTAAAGCGCCTTCTTCAATTTTAGTACCTTCTTCTCTTCTCCAATTTTCACATACCCGGGAGGTTGTTCGTGTTAGGATCGATACCAGTTGTTAGGATCGCACAACAACGCACACGCTCGATCTAGATGAACACAAAGAGAAGGATAGAGAGAAGTTGCAAGGAGAACTCTGGCTAAAAGGATTTTTTATTGATGACTTCAGGCATGTACAACAAGAGAGTACAGAGAATAGAAAAGTACATTTAAGAGCTTTACTGGACGGGATATATATATGGTTCAGTCTACTAAATATAGCTTTACCAGATTTAACCATCTACTATATATAGCTATGTACCATATATAGCTTTACCGGATATAGCCATTGACCAAGCTATAAATACAGGGAGCAGACTCCATAACTCAACAATTCTCCCACTTGGAGACTGATCCTACACCATACCAATTAGGGCTTTGCATAGCTTTAATTTTCCAACATCAACACATTTTGTCAACATGTCTGCTGGATTCTTTGCACCCTCTATCTTCTCCAAACACATATCGCCTTCTTCCACTAACCTGCGAGTGAAATGGTACCGTCTTCTAATGTGTTTTGTTCTTGAATGATAGACTGGGTTTTTCACCAACTGTATGGCACTCTGACTATCTGTATAAAGGATCTTCTTGCACTGCTTCCGGCCTAATTCTTCTAGATAGTCTGTCATCCATATCATCTCCTTTCCAGCTTCAGCTATGGCCACGTACTCAGCTTCAGTAGATGAAAGAGCAACGCATTTCTGAAGCTTAGACATCCAACTCACTGCTGTTCCATCTATAGTGTAGATATACCCAGATGTGCTCTTGCTGGAGTCTACATCTCCACTCAGATCAGCATCCACAAAACCTTGCAGAACTACTTTGCCATTGCCATAACAAAGTGTAGTATTGGATGTACCTCTCAGATATCTTAGAAGCCACTTCACAGCTTCCCAATGGTCCTTCCCTGGATTTGCCATGTACTTGCTAACAACTCCCACTGCATGTGTTATGTCAGGTCTAGTGCAGACCATAGCATACATCAAACTCCCAACTGCAGAAGCGTACGGAACTGATGCCATGTGCTCACGTTCCTCAACTGTCTTGGGAGATTGCCCCTTTGACAATTTAATATGATTTGCCAAGGGGGTAGTCCTGGGTTTAGCGTTATTCATCTTGAATTTGGACAACACCTTCTCAATGTACTGCTCTTGGGATAGATTTAATGTGCCAGCAGATCTATCTCGAGAAATCCTCATCCCAAGGATCTGCTTCGCTGCACCTAAATCTTTCATCTCAAATACTGAAGACAAGCTTGCCTTCAGGTGGTTTATCTCCCTCATACTTGATCCAGCAATTAGTATATCATCCACATACAGGAGTAGAAACACATAAGAATCAGTGTATTTCTTGAGGTAGCAACACTGATTCTTTTCACTTCTGTGGAAACCACTCTTGCTCATGAAGGAGTCAAACTTCTTGTACCATTGTCTCGGTGCTTGTTTCAGTCCATACAAGCTCTTATTGAGCTTACACACCATGTGCTCCTTGCTTGGAGCTGCAAATCCTTCGGGTTGTTGCATATAGATCTCCTCGTCTAGATCTCCATGTAAAAATGCCGTTTTTACATCCATTTGCTCAAGGTGCAAATTCTCCGATGCAACAATACTCAGTAGAATTCGGATAGTAGTTAATTTCACAACTGGAGAAAAGATCTCAGCATAATCAATGCCTTTTCTTTGTGAATATCCTTTAACTACTAACCGAGCCTTAAACCTCCTTCTGCCATCTGGTTCAACCTTGATTTTGAACACCCATTTGTTCAACAGAGCTCTCTTTCCTGTAGGCAACTCAGTCAGCACCCACGTATTATTCCTTTCAAGTGAGCTCATCTCATCATCCATGGCTTGCTCCCACTTAGTTGAATCTTCCACTTGTAGGGCCTCATCAAAGGACTCTGGTTCTCCTTCGTCAGTCAGCAACAGATAGTGTAATGAGGTTGAATATCTGTCTGGTGCTCTGGTAGTTCTGGATGATCTTCTCAACACCTGTTCAGGTGCAACTTGCTCCACGTCTGGTTCTTCAGCAATAGGATCAGCCACGTCTGGTTCTTCAGCAATAGGATCAGGAGTTTCTTGAGCTTCTGTTGTACCATCACTGTGTGAATTTTCTTGCCACTCAAATTCAACTCCCACTTGCTTCGTAGTCTCAGAGTTTATCTTCTCTCTGTCCTTGTACATGACATTTTCATCAAAGGTCACATCACAGTGTCTTAGGATCTTCATATTTTTCTCATCCCAAAACCTATACCCGAACATGTCAGAGCCATAGCCTATGAAGTAGCATTTCACAGCCTTAGCATCAAGCTTATCTCTCTTCTCTGGATCAACATGAACATATGCAGTACAGCCAAAGGTTCTCAAGTGAGAGTACTTGAGTTCTTTTCCTGTCCATACTTCTTCGGGCAATTTGAACTTCAAGGGTACTGACGGCCCTCTATTAATCAAATATGCTGCTGTGTTCACAGCATCAGCCCAGAATGCCTTTGGCAATCCAGAATGAATCCTCATGCTTCTTGCTCGCTCATTCAAGGTTCTGTTCATCCTTTCTGCAATACCATTTTGTCTTGCCTTACCGGGAATTGTTCTTATTAATCTAATTCCCTCAGCTGCACAAAATGTTATAAACTCTGATTTGTTGTACTCTCCTCCATTTTCAGACCTCAGGCATTTGATCTTCAAGCCGGTCTGATTTTCAACTTCAGCTTTCCACTTCTTGAAGGTGGTAAACACATCTGACTTATGTTTCAGAAAGTAAACCCATACCTTCCTGCTGAAGTCATCGATGAAGGTGACGTAGTACCTTGATCCACCAAGTGATGAAACTGGAGATGGTCCCCAGACGTCTGTATGGACCATTTCCAACCGCACTTTCTTCGGTTCTCTGGCAGCCTTTGTGAAACTAACTCGTTTCTGTTTGCCCATAACGCAGCTCTCACAAAGACCCATATCAACAGATTTTAAGCCTTCTAAAGCTCCTTTCGCAGTGAGCATCTTCATTCCTTTGACGCTCATATGTCCAAGTCTATTGTGCCATAGACTTGAATTGGAAGCACTCTCAGCAGCAGCAGTCATGTTTATACACTCTGCAGTAGTGTATAAGGTTCCGGATTTTGTGCCACGCGCAACAACCATGGCGCCCTTCACAATCTTCCAGGAACTCTTTCTAAACTCTGCTGCATAGCCTGTGCTATCCAACTGACCAATAGAGATCAGGTTCTTCTTGAGACCAGGAATGTATCTGACATCTTGTAATGTCCATTGATTTCCTGCTGGAGTTTGTATGGAGACATCTCCCTTTCCTTCAATCTCCAAGGTTTTATTGTCGGCAAGATACACCTTCCCGAAATTTCCTGATTTGAAATTTCGAAACAATTCCTTACTTGGAGACGAATGGAACGATGCACCTGAATCCAAAATCCAGGATTCAGCTGGGCTATCCACACTAAGGATTAAAACATCCTCAGCATCTTCTATTGTGTATATAGAATCATCATCATCTTCAGATTTATGATTCTGCTTCTTCTTTAGCTTTGTACAATCTGTCCGAAAGTGTCCTTTTCCCCCACAGCTCCAACACGTTACGTTGGGTTTGTTTGGAGATTTTCCCCGGTTCTTTGATTTTGAACGCCCATGTTTGTTTGAGCTCTTTGATTTGCTTCTTCCCCTTCGATCAACACTGAGAGCATTGCCTGATGAATCTCCAGTTTCCCGTTTGCGAATACTTTCGCTGAGAACTACATCTCGAATTTCATCAAACTTCAGTTTATCAGATCCTCGGGAACTGCTGATTGCGGCAACAACAGTATCCCATGACTCGGGTAAGGATGACATCAAAATCAACGCTTTAATTTCATCTTCGAAATTAATTTCCACCGAACCCAGTTGACTTATGATCATATTGAATTCATTTATATGATCCGCAACACGTCCACCTTCAGACATCTGTAGATTGAACAATCTACGCATCAAATACACCTTGTTCATAGCCGACGGTTTTTCATACATATTTGACAGCGCCTTCATCAGATCTGACGTTGTCTTCTCCTTGATGATGTTAAACGCCACGTTTCTGGATAGCGTCAACCGGATCATCCCTAAGGCTTGTCATCCTTGAGCTTCCACTGTTCCGTGGTCATGGTATCCGGCTTCACCCCCAACAGAGGTTCGTGAAGATCTTTCTGGTACAGATAATCTTCAATCTGCATCTTCCAGAAACCGAAATCGGATCCATCGAACTTCTCAATTCCAATCTTTGAACTTTCCATCTTCACAGATCGTGGTGAATTTTGCCTTGCTCTGATACCAGTTGTTAGGATCGATACCAGTTGTTAGGATCGCACAACAACGCACACGCTCGATCTAGATGAACACAAAGAGAAGGATAGAGAGAAGTTGCAAGGAGAACTCTGGCTAAAAGGATTTTTTATTGATGACTTCAGGCATGTACAACAAGAGAGTACAGAGAATAGAAAAGTACATTTAAGAGCTTTACTGGACGGGATATATATATGGTTCAGTCTACTAAATATAGCTTTACCAGATTTAACCATCTACTATATATAGCTATGTACCATATATAGCTTTACCGGATATAGCCATTGACCAAGCTATAAATACAGGGAGCAGACTCCATAACTCAACAGTTCGAGGTATACTTCTTCTTTAAGCACACCATTCAAGAATGCTAACTTGACATCCATTTGAAAAATCGGCCATTTGAATTGGGCTGCTTGGGAAATGATCAATCAGATTGTCTCCATTCTAGCGACGGGAACAAACACTTCGTCATAGTCGATTCCCGCCTTTTGCTTGTATCCCTTCGCAACAAGTCGCGCCTTGTACCGTTCAATCTCGCCTTGAGCATTCATCTTTTTCTTGAATACCCACTTCCCACCTATGGGCTGACTTCCTACCGGTAATTTTGTCACTTCCCATGTGTTGTTGCGATGAATCGGTTTGCCACTTCGTGTCTCGCACCGCCTCTTCAAAGCTGATATTTTCAGCATCTGCCATAAGACATACAAGGTGTACCTCATTAGTTGAGTCATACAAAACTCGCAAACTCCGCATTTTGGGTTGTCGTGGTTCATCTTCATCATTGAAAATTTCTGAGTCTGTTGGTGTAGCAACTGATGATTCTCCTACTTCGATGTTGACATCCGTCGAATTGTTCCAATCCCATTCGCTTGCTTCATTTACTCGCACATTGTGACTCACTATCATCATCTTACTAATCGGGTCAAGTAGCTTGTATTCTTTTGTCTTCCCATCATATCAAATAAAGATATACCTTTTGCTTTTGTATTCGAGCTTCGTTCTTCGTTGGTCCGGTACGTGAGCATAAGCCACACTACCGAACACTTTAAGGGTGAGAAATTGTAGGCTTTTGTCCGTTCCAAGCCTCTTGTGGTGTTTGATCATCTAACTTTGCATGTGGACATCGATTTTGTACGTAGATGGTGCATTGCACGGCTTCTGCCCAAAATTCCTTCGACATCCTTTTTCTCTTAAGCATTGAGATATCCATGTCGAGAATGGCCCGGTTCTTTCTCTCGGCCACACCATTTTATTGAGGGGTGTACGGTGCGGTTAAAAATCACCTTATGCCTTGCTCCTTGCAGTACTCCATGAAAGCCGTCGAAGTATACTAGCCACATCTATCAGATCGTACAGCTTTGATGTGTCTACCAGTTTCCTTCTCCACCGTTACTTTGAAATTTTTTAATACCTCAATGCCTTGGATTTTCCTTTCAGATAGTAAGCCTAAGTTTTCCGTGAGTGATCATCGATAAAGGAAATGAAATACCTATTTTCGCTGAAGGACTCGGGGTTAATTGGTCCACATATATCTGTATTGATCAACTAGAGACGTTAGTTGGAAGGAGGAACGAAACATTTTTTTCGATGTTAAGCACTTTTTTACTGCTTTATACACTCTGTTTCTTCGACATTCTATTCTTAATCATCATGCCTAATCATTCCCCAAAAAAGTTTCTTAAAACATGGATAGTTACTCGGATTTTTTTAGCACGTGTTTCAAACGACCCGGTTTAGGGTTTCGGTTTTAAGCACTTTTTTACTACTTTATACACTCCGTTTTTTCGACATTCTATTCTTAATCATCATGCCTAATCATTCCCCAAAAAAGTTTCTTAAAACATGGATAGTTACTCGGATTTTTTTAGCACGTGTTTCAAACGACCCGGTTTAGGGTTTCGGTTTTAAGCACTTTTTTACTGCTTTATACACTCTGTTTCTTCGACATTCTATTCTTGATCATCATGCCTAATCATTCCCCACAAAAGTTTCAAAAAACATGGACAGTTACTCGGTTATTTTAGCACGTGTTTCAAACGTCCCGGTTTGGGGTTTTCGAATTAGGGGTTCGATTTTAAGCACTTTTTTTACTGCTTTATACACTCTGTTTCTTCGACAATCTATTCTAAATCATCATGCCTAATCATTCCTCACAAAAGTTTCTTAAACATGAAAAGTTACTCAGTTTCTTTAGCACGTGTTTCAAACGTCTTGGTTTGAGGTTTCCGAATTAGGGTTTCGATTTTAAACACTTTTTTATTGCTTTATACACTCCGTTTCTTCAAAATTCTATTCTAAATCATCATCCCTCATCATTCCCTACAAAAGTTTCGAAAAACATGAACAGTTACTTGGTTTTTTAGCACGTGTTTCAAACGTCCCAGTTTGGCGTTTCTAAATTAGGGTTTCAATTTTAAGCCCTTTTTTATTGCTTTATACACTCCGTTTCTTCGACATTCTATTCTTCATCATCATGGCTAATCATTCCCCACAAAAGTTTCGAAAAACATGGACAGTTTATCAGTTTTTTAGAACGTGTTTGAAACGTCCCAGTTTGCAGTTTCCGAAATAGGGTTCGATTTTAAGCACTTTTTTACTGCTTTATACACTCTTTTTATTCAATATTCTATTCTAAATCATCATGCCTAATCCATCCCCAAAAAAGTTTCTTAAAACATGGAAAGTTACTCGGTTTCTATAGCACGTGTTTCAACGTCCCGATTTGGGTTTTCCGAATTAGGGTTTCGATTTGAAGCACTTTTTTACTGCTTTATACACTCCATTTCTTCAACGTTCTATTCTAAATCATCATGCCTAATAATTCCCCACAAAAGTTTTGAAAAACATGTACGGTTGCTCGGTTTTTTTAGCACGAGTTTCAAACGTCTCGGTTCGGGGTTTCTGAATTAGGGTTTCGATTTTAAGCACTTTTTTACTGCTTTATACACTCCGTTTCTTCGAAATTCTATTCTAAATCATCATGCCTCGTCATTCCCTAAAAAAGTTTCGAAAAACATGGACAGTTACTTGTTTGAGAATAAGGAGTGATTGATTAGAGATGTAGTGGCAAAGACTTGTTCAATGTCAAAATGAAAGGAAAAAGCTTTGCTTTAAATCCGATGGAGAGAGAGCAGATGACCTTTATATCAAGAGCTAGTGCCACTGAGATTTGGCACAAAAGATTTGGGCACTTTCATCAATGAGGTTTGCTTTAGATGCAGTCAAAGAAGCTGGTAAAAAGACTCGCTGACATTAATGATTACATTCCTCTTTGCCGTGCTTGTAATTTTGGGGAGCAACATAGGCAACCCTTTCCTAAACATTCATGGAGAGCCTCGAAAAAACTGCAGCTGGTTCATACTGATCTTTGTGGTCGTCAACGAACAACATCATTAAATGGTAATCTTTATTACATTGTTTTTATTTATGATCCAACGAGAATGTGTTGGATCTTCTTGCTGAAGCAAAAGCCAGAAGTAGCGGGTGTATTTTGAAATTCAAAGCCAGAGTTGAGAATGAAAGTGCATGCTTGATTCAGACTACCAAATCCACTTTTTAATCTTATTGTATAAAATTGACCTTATATTTAATAAAAATATCAACACATAATATTAATAATAACCCTCTTCCTCGTTTAGAATAGTAAATTCTTATACGACGGTTTAAATATTCTCATAAATTTTTCAAAAGTTCCCATGGACTATGAGATCTCAAGTCAGTTGAAAAAGAGAACGAAACATTTCTTAAAGTAATGTGGAAACATCTCTCACAGACACATTTTAAAACCGTGAGACTAACGGCGATACGTAACGGGCCAAAGTAGATAATCTCTGCTAACGGTGAGCTTAGGCTATTACAAATAGCATCAGAGTCAGACACCGAGCGGTGTGCCAACAAAGACCCTGGCCCCCAAGGGGGTGGATTGTGAGATCTCACGTCAGTTGGAAAGGAGAACGTAGCGTTCATTATAGGAATGTGAAAACCTCTCTCTAACAAACATGTTTTAAAACCGTAAGGCTGACGACAATACATAACGATTCCAAACGGATAATATCTACTAGCGGCGTACTTGGGCTGTTACACTGACATCCATATTTTCATTAAATTGAGGTCTCTACATTTTTCATCAACATTGTCATTTAAAACTTGAGTGTTAATATTACTCTCTTTAATTTTTCGTCATGAAAACTTTGAAGTTAAGGGTTTATTATGATTTCATGCAAGTGACACAGGTGAAACACGATTTGAGGTTTCAAATATATGCATCGTCAAATTTGTAATAAGGCACAAGAATAGATGAACAACGTTGTTCATTTGAAAAAAAAACTACGTACCATTATGTTACATTGCATTGTAATGAAACTATAAAATGATGGTGGAATTCTGAGAAGATTTCCAAACCCATCATAACACGACGTACGACCAAATCGATTATTTAAACACGACATTGAAATGAAAAATTGAAGAAGAAATAAGAAACGGAAATGAAAGGATTTGGTTTCAAGCAGGGCATTGGAAGCCGGAAGGAACCTTCTTTCCACAGTAGTTCAAAAGCAAGCTGAGGTAAACTGAGAGGTCAATCTTTAGACCCAAGGCTCTGGCCTTCACCGCAGTGCAAAGGCACACAGCAGCTTCCAGGTCAACAAGGCCTTGGATTAGGGTGCAGCATGGGGATTTTGGTGGTGAGCCGATCACTAAGTGCACTAGATCGTCCAGCAAGTCGGCGCAGACGCCAAGCTTGAGGGTGTCCCTGGGGCACTTGGGGAGTGATGGTTGCTGCCTTGACGGGGTGGGCTTGTGGGGCTTGGGTGGCGGCGGTGGGCAAGGGACATAGGTGGAGCTGACCATAGTGAAGAAGAGGAGGTTGAGGAGGAGGAGGAGGGCAATGGGTGAAGAGAGCTTGGAAGCCATTGGTGGAGAGATATTGAAGGGTTTGTAGGTTTGTGGGACGGCTTGTGAAGAATTATGAGAATTGTTAGGGTTTTTATAAATGGGGTTTGGGAATTTGTTGTATTTTAAAACAAAAATTCCTTATAAATTGCTGGATATGAAACACCTAACTCTTTCAGTTACTTTATTAAGTTTTGAGGAATTGATTTGAGAGATGGGGTTTTAATTAGTTTGTCTTTTTTAGAGTATTATAAAAATGTCAAATGGCCTACAAACTAGACGAAGTGATGTTCGATAATAAGATATCAAATACTTTTTAAAATAAAATATTGTGGTTTGTAGGGTTGGAAAATAATATTTGATAGAACCCTTCCAGACAAGTGGGTAATAGATGATAATCTAGAGATTATTTTTAGCACAAATAATTTTTACAAATATAATATGGTTTTTTTTTTTAAATATAACTATGAGATTCCACGTCATTTGAAGGAGTAACGAAACTTTTTTTTTTTTTATAAGGGTGTGGAAACCTCTCCCTAGTAAATTGTAAAATTGGCGGCGATATATAATGAGTCAAAGCGGATAAATATATGTTAACAATGAGTTTTGATATATATTGATGTTAGTATGACATAACAGTACAACTTCTAAAACATGACAAGACTAAGATTGTTATTACATGCATGCTTTGAAAATCTTTTAAAGTTTACTTAAGATGAAAATGGTTATAAGATAAAAGATCTCTCAAAAAAAAAAAAAAAAAGACTTTTATTTAGGATCCCAAAAATGAATTTTAAAACATAAATTGGACCGTTAAACTTCCATATAGGCCATAAAGTGTTGTTTGCGAATAAGCAGTGATTGATTAGAGATGTAGTGGCAAAGATGATAAGCGCCTACAATGCTGATTTTTGCAAAGATAGAGGTCCTTCTAGAATCCTTGCAAAACGCTCACAGAGAAAGCTAACTTAACGGATTGATTTCAACCATGAGCTGGTTAGAAGATGAATGACTCTTAGATCGAACTTGGAATCTATGATGGTCACTGTTAGATACCAAGACAATTCACTCCAGAATTAGCTTGATCAAAACTAATTCAATGAATCGGTTAAAACATCAAACCTAGAGCAAGGTATGAAAAAGAATAACACTAAAAGGGTATCAAGAAAACACAAAGGTTTTTTCTGTATTCAACAAAATCCCCCAAACATTAATATTACATGCCTTTAAATAGGCCAAGAAGATAACCATAACAAAATAAAGTTCAGCCACCCACCACTAATAAATGCTAATAAATGCTATTAAATACAAATTGAAGAATATAAGGCAATTCATACAAACTATTAATAAATGCTATTAAATATAAAATGAAGCAAATAAGGCATTAATAATTTCCTTAATTGGTAATTCAACTACCAAAGACAAGTCTTCTAATTACTTTCCAATATCAGCCACTCCATTATCTTCTTGATTTGATATGCTAATGCTATAAAGATTTTTGAGCTCAAAAGTCTATGTTTCAACCGGTACACTAGCTAGCTTTTGAAGATGCAATGTATAGGCCTCTTGAATCTTCTTAACCTTGCTTCTTGTAATCAGTCCTACGGGTACATGCACGTGATCAGTTGTTGGATTCATATCAAAAGACTTGTTCAATGTCAAAATGAAAGGAAAAAGCATTGCTCTAAATCCGATGGAGAGAGAGCAGATGACCTTTATATCAAGAGCTAGTGCCACTGAGATTTGGCAAAAAAGACTTGGGCACTTTCATCATTGAGGTTTGCTTTAGATGCAGTCAAAGAAGATGATAAAAAGACTCGCTAACATTAATGATTACATTCCTCTTTGCCGTGCTTGTAATTTTGGGGAGCAACATAGGCAACCCTTTCCTAAACATTCATGGAGAGCCTCGAAAAAACTGCAGCTGGTTCATACTGATCTTTGTGGTCGTCAACGAACAACATCATTAAATGGTAATCTTTATTACATTGTTTTTATTTATGATCCAACAAGAATGTGTTGGATCTTCTTGCTGAAGCAAAAGCCAGAAGTAGCGGGTGTATTTTGAAATTCAAAGCCAGAGTTGAGAATGAAAGTGCATGCTTGATTCAGACTATAAGATCAGATAATGGCAAGGAGTACACTTCAGAAACTTTTAACATGTTTTGTGAAGAGACTGGAATTGAACATCAATTGGCAGCACTATAAAATCCTCAACAAAATGACATCAGTGAAAGGAGGAATAGATTCATAATGGAGATGATATTTCATCTATTGAAGAGTTTAGAGGACCATAAAGTATCTTGTGCATCGTTCATGTTCTAGGATGATGCACAAATGTGTTTCTCAGTCCTAATGGTGGTGTAATCACACGACATTATGAGAAGAGTATTACTTGAGCATGGCCACATGTATAAAACAATAGGAATTCACCAAGAATTCATGAGGCGAATGAGCTTAGCCTAGCCTCGAAATTGGTCTACATTAAGACAAAGAAGACAGAGAGATTCATCGTAGACTTGGATGAAGGTGTTTGCGTCGACCTAGACTTACTCAGTAAAGCTATTCATTAAGATTTTCTCAACTCGACCAAGGTGACCTCAACCTAAGTAACTTATTTCTAGCTTCGATGGCTTAGGCCTCGACCTTGACTCTAAGATCATCCCTTTGTCATGGCTTTCTAATACTGCATGGGTAACAAATTTTGATTTGTTAACTTATTTGATTCGGTTTGGCGTTTTTATTCACTCATTCCCATTAAGGTTTAGCTTCTCCTTTAGTCTCAAGTTAATGTTTTATGTAACGATTCTAAATTTTTACATACTCAGAGTCGCTACCAAGTCTCATGCTTATCTCTTAAATGCGGAATATAACTCTTAGATACTCATCATAAATAACGGAAAGTTTAAAACACATTCGAACACTTCAAACTACTAGAACACATTGTCGGTCTTACGTGTTCCAAAATATAACGTTGGAATTTAAAATTAAAACAAAACAATTACAAATGAAATAATCTAAATAATGAAATAAAAGCGTCCTGTACTCCTATGACTAGGAATTTAAACATGCAACTACCTTTTGCACGTGCCACAGTATCTATTTCCAATGTCGTCGTCGTCCGTACATGGGCGTCTTCTCTTTACCTGAAAATGATATTTGGCACACGGCTTGAGTATTTCGAAGAATACTCAGTAAGTGACCCACTGTAGGGGTCATGCTGATGCAAACACGTGCAACATGCTCTTGGGATCGAGCTCTAACTCATCTAGGAGTGACGTCCAATCTCGAACAAATTGGATGTGTAGTACTTCTTTACACATGACCCACACGTGCGAGCGTGAATCCTCCGGGTGCTCGCCTGGACCCTCTAATCAAGCTAATCTGTAACGGACGTCTGGAAGTTAGTGGAACCCCATAGTGTCATGAACTATTCAAACTTGATAGTATGGGTAATTATCATAGGTTTAATGTATGGAGCACAATTGCGAGTATGAACTATTTATTGGGCTGTTTTTCTTGAGGCTTCAACTCTACCGTAGAAAGGAGAGACTTAAAATATAAATATATCTAAGAATAGCTTAACAATCCTAACATTTGTGCCGATCAAGGTAGGTCTTAAACAAAGATACTCTAATTTTCCATACGTTAATAACTTCGCCTACGAAATGGCTTTAATGTTGGCTTGGTTGAATGACTTGTATGATGTACGAATGACGAATTTTTCATGATTGTTTGATGCGTTTTGTGTTCTGTTATGTTTATGCAATGATACAAGATGTACTATAATATGATTATGTCATGTTATGGAACTATGTTGTGATATTAATGTTGTATGATGCATGAACCTCCATATATTACACTACATAAACTACGATATCATGTACGTCGTGGTATTATGCACGCTCCTTTCCCTCCATAGCTTCTGGCAACGTGAGTTTAAGCTAGCCCAACAAGTAGACTTAGAGGATACGTATACGAGTCTCCTAGGTGGATCTATGTGTGCATGTGTAGAGAAATCTTACACATTCAACTCTATCCAGACTGAAAAGTAGAGATCGTTGCATGTATTTGCATTTTCCGACCGCAACAGTGTGATTATTTACTGAGTATTTTTTTAAATTATCAAATCAAGTGCTATTTTTTTTAGATGAAGGTAAGACAACCATGTAGGGTCACTATATAGGCTATGAGAATGAAGGTATGATAGTTGCATTTTCTATTCAAGTTATAGCCCTTGGGTTAGAATCAAAATTAGTTACTTAACATTGATGTTTAAAATATGGAAGTCTCCATTTTATGGAAATGTCAATATCAATTGATAATATTGAAAAAAAAAATATATACAACAAAAATACTAATAAATTAAATTAATAATAAAAAACCTATTTTACAATTTTAAATATATTAAAATACTTATCATTGAATCGAGATAAAAGAGGCATATGATGATGTAATTAATATGAAGTATACTGGATAACAATTCAAAAATTATGAAAAGGTGGTAATAAATAATTATTAGAAAAAAAAATTAATTGCCCAGCTTAGTGAACAACAAATTATTCATCGTCTTCTTCAAAATTAAAATTAAAGTTGTTTCTATAAATAATTAAATAAATAAATAAAGAAAAGAAAAAGAAAAATGTAGCAATTATCTCTACAATTTGCTTTTCATTGACCGTGACCGAGAGTATTGACACGGACCATTGTATTCTTTTTTCATTAAAATGTCGATACCTAATATTGTCCACCAAATCCACTTTTTAATCTTATTGTATAAAATTGACCTTAAATTTAATAAAAATATCAACACATAATATTAATAATAACCCTCTTCCTCGTTTAGAATAGTAAATTCTTATACGACGGTTTAAATATTCTCATAAATTTTTCAAAAGTTTCCATGGACTATGAGATCTCACGTCGGTTGGAAAAGAGAACGAAACATTTCTTAAAGTAATGTGGAAACATCTCTCACTGACACATTTTAAAACCGTGAGACTAACGGCGATACATAACGGGCCAAAGTAGATAATCCCTGCTAATAGTGAGCTTAGGCTATTACAAATGGCATCAGAGCCAGACACCGAGCGGTATGCCAATAAAGACGCTGGCCCACAAGGGGGTGGATTGTGAGATCCCACGTCAATTGGAGAGGAGAACGAAGCGTTCTTTATAGGAATGTGAAAACCTTTCCCTAACAAACAAGATTTAAAACCGTAAGGCTGACAGCGATACATAACGATTCCAAACGGATAATATCTACTAGCGGCGTACTTGGGCTGTTACACTGACATCCATATTTTCATTAAATTGAGGTCTCCACATTTTTCATCAACATTGTCATTTAAAACTTGAGTGTTAATATTACTCTCTTTAATTTTTGGTCATGAAAATTTTGAAGTTAAGGGTTTATTATGATTTCATGCAAGTGACACAGGTGAAACAAGATTTGAGGTTCAAACATATGCATCGTCAAATTTGTAATAAGACACAAGAATAGACGAACAACATTGTTCATTTGAAAAAAAAAAAACTACGTACCATTATGTTACATTGCATTGTAATGAAACTATACAAAGATGGTGGAATTCTGAGAAGATTTCCAAACCCATCATAACACGACGTACGACAAAACTGATTATTTAAACACGACATTGAAATGGAAAATTGAAGAAGAAACAAGAAACAGAAATGAAAGGATTTGGTTTCAAGCAGGGCATTGGAAGCCGAACGGAACCTTCTTTCCACAGTAGTTCAAAAGCAAGCTGAGGGAAACTGAGAGGTCAATCTTGAGACCCAAGGCTCTTGCCTTCATCGCAGTGCAAAGGCACACAGCAGCTTCCAGGTCAACAAGGCCTTGGATTAGGGTGCAGCATGGGGATTTTGGTGGTGAGCCGATCACTAAGTGCACTAGATCGTCCAGCAAGTCGGCGCAGACGCCAAGCTTGAGGTTGTCCCTGGGGCACTTGGGGAGTGATGGTTGCTGCCTTGACGGGGTGGGCTTGTGGGGCTTGGGTGGCGGCGGTGGGCAAGGGACATAGGTGGAGCTGACCATAGTGAAGAAGAGGAGGTTGAGAAGGAGGAGGAGGGCAATGGGTGAAAAGAGCTTGGAAGTAATTGGTGGAGAGATATTGAAGGGTTTGTAGGTTTGTGCCATGGCTTGTGAAGAATTATGAGAAGGGTTAGGGTTTTTATAAATGAGGTTTGGGAATTTGTTGTATTTTAAAACAAAAATTCCTTATAAATTGCTGGATATGAAACACCTCATTCTTTCAGTTACTTTATTAAGTTTTGAGGAATTGATTTGAGAGATGGGTTTTTATTTAATTTGTCTTTTTTTAAAGTATTATAAAAATGTCAAATGGCCTACAAACTAGACGAAGTGATGTTCGATAATAAGATATCAAATACTTTTTAAAATAAATTATTGTGGTTTGTATGGTTGGAAAATAATATTTGATAGAACCCTTCTAGACAAGTGGGTAATAGATGATAATCTAGAGATTATTTTTAGCACAAATAATTTTTTACAAATATAATATGGTTTTTTTTTTTTTAAATATAACTAAGAGATTCCACATCATTTTGAAGGAGTAACGAAACATTTTTTTTTTTTTTTTTATAAGAGTGTGGAAACCTCAACCTAGTAAATTGTAAAATTGGCGGCGATATATAATGAGTCAAAGCGGATAAATATATATTAACAATGAGTTTTGATATATATTGATGTTAGTATGACATAACAATACAAGTTCTAAAACATGACAAGACTAAGATTGTTATTACATGCATGCTTTGAAAATCTTTTAAAGTTTACTTAAGATTAAAATTGTTATAAGATAAAAGATCTCTAAAAAAAAAATAGACTTTTATTTAGGATCCCAAAAATGAATTTTAAAACATAAATTGGACTGTTAAACTTGGATATAGGCTATAAAGTGTTGTTTGCGAATAAACATTGATTGATTAGAGATGTAGTGGCAAAGACTTGTTCAATGTCAAAATGAAAGGAAAAAGCTTTGCTCTAAATCCGATGGAGAGAGAGCTGATGACCTTTATATCAAGAGCTAGTGCCACTTGGATTTGTCACAAAAGACTTGGGCACTTTCATCATTTTGGTTTTCTTTAGATGCAGTCAAAGAAGCTAGTAAAAAGACTCGCTGACATTAATGATTACATTCCTCTTTGCCGTGCTTGTAATTTTGGGGAGCAACATAGGCAACCCTTTCCTAAACATTCATGGAGAGCCTCGAAAAAACTGCAGCAGGTTCATACTGATCTTTGTGGTCGTCAACGAACAACATCATTAAATGGTAATTTTTATTACATTGTTTTTATTTATGATCCAACAAGAATGTGTTGGATCTTCTTGCTGAAGCAAAAGCCAGAAGTAGCGGGTGTATTTTGAAATTCAAAGCCAGAGTTGAGAATGAAAGTGCATGCTTGATTCAGACTATAAGATCAGATAATGGCAAGGAGTACACTTCAGAAACTTTTAACATGTTTTGTGAAGAGACTGGAATTGAACATCAATTGGCAGCACTATAAAATCCTCAACAGAATGACATCAGTGAAAGGAGGAATAGATTCATAATGGAGATGATATTTCATCTATTGAAGAGTTTAGAGGACCATAAAGTATCTTGTGCATCGTTCATGTTCTAGGATGATGCACAAATGTGTTTCTCAGTCCTAATGGTGGTGTAATCACACGACATTATGAGAAGAGTATTACTTGAGCATGGCCACATGTATAAAACAATAGGAATTCACCAAGAATACATGAGGCGAATGAGCTTAGCCTAGCCTCGAAATTGGTTAAATGAGCTTAGCCTAGCCTCGAAATTGGTCTACATTAAGACAAAGAAGGCAGAGAGATTCATCGTAGACTTGGATGAAGGTGTTTGCGTCGACCTAGGCTTACTCAGTAAAGCTATTCATTAAGATTTTCTCAACTTGACCAAGGTGGCCTCAACCTAAGTGACTTATTTCTAGCCTCGATGGCTTAGGCCTCGACCTTGACTCTAAGATCATCCCTTTGTCATGGCTTTCTAATACTGCATGTGTAACAAATTTTGATTTGTTAACATATTTGATTCGGTTTGGCATTTGTATTCACTCATTCCCATTAAGGTTAGCTTCTCCTTTAGTCTCAAGTTAATATTTTATGTAACGATCCTAAATTTTTACATACTCAGAGTCGCTACCAAGTCTCATGCTTATCTCTTAAATGCGGAATATAACTCTTAGATATTAATCATAAATAATGGAAAATTTAAAACACATTCAGAACACTTCAAAGTACTAGAACACATTGTCGGTCTTACGTGTTTCAAAATATAACGTTGGAATTTAAAATTAAAACAAAACAATTACAAATGGAATAATCTAAATAATGAAATAAAAGGGTCCTATACTCCTATGACTAAGAATCTAAACAAGCAACTACCTTATGCACGTGCCACAGTATCTATTTCCGATGTCGTCGTCGTCCGTACATGGGCATCTTCTCTTTACCTGAAAAATGATATTTGGCACACGGCTTGAGTATTTCGAAGAATACTCAGTAAGTGACCCACTGTAGGGGTCATGCTGATACAAACACGTGCAACATGCTCTTGGGATCGAGCTCTAAGTCATCTAGGAGTGACCTCCAATCTCGAACAAATTGGATGTGTAGTACTT
Organism: Cucurbita pepo subsp. pepo; assembly: GCF_057944985.1. Taxonomy (NCBI): domain Eukaryota; kingdom Viridiplantae; phylum Streptophyta; class Magnoliopsida; order Cucurbitales; family Cucurbitaceae; genus Cucurbita; species Cucurbita pepo. The sequence goes on along the minus strand of NC_141805.1, from coordinate 6,220,473 downwards.
CTTTACACATGACCCACACGTGCGAGCGTGAATCCTCCGGGCGCTCGCCTGGACCCTCTAATCAAGCTAATCTGTAACGACGTCTGAAAGTTAGCGGAACCCCATAGTGTCATGAACTATTCAAACTTGATAGTATGGGTAATTATCATAGGTTTAATGTATGGAGCACAATTGCTAGTATGAACTATTTATTGGGCTGTTTTTATTGAGGCTTCAACTATACCCTAGAAAGGAGAGATTTAAAATATAAATATATCTAAGAATAGCTTAACAATCCTCACATTTGTGCCGATCAAGGTAGGTCTTAAACAAAGATACTCTAATTTTCCATACGTTAATAACTTCGCCTACGAAATGGCTTTAATGTTGGCTTGGTTGAATGACTTGTATGATGTACGAATGACGAATTTTTCATGATTGTTTGATGCGTTTTGTGTTATGTTATGTTTATGCAATGACACAAGATGTACTATAATATGATTATGTCATTTTATGGAACTATGTTGTGATATTAATGTTGTATGATGCATGAACCTCCATATTTTACACTACATAAACTACGATATCATGTACGTCGTGGTATTATGCACGCTCCTTTTCCTCCATAGCTTCTGCCAACGTGAGTTTAAGCTAGCCCAATAAGTAGACTTAGAGGATACGTATACGAGTCTGCTAGGTGGATCTATGTGTGCATGTGTAGAGAAATATTACACATTCAGCTCTATCCAGACTGAAAAGTAGAGATCGTTGCATGTATTTGCATTTTCGCACCGCAACAGTGTGATTATTTACTGAGTATTTTTTTAAATTATCAAACCAAGTGCTATTTTTTTTAGATGAAGGCAAGACAACCATGTAGGGTCACTATATAGGCTATGAGAATGAGAGTATGATAGTTGCATTTTCTATTCAAGTTATAGCCCTTAGGTTAGATATCAAAATTAGTTACTTAACATTAATGTTTCAAATGTTAATGTTGACAAAAAAATATCGAAGTCTCGATTTTATTGAAATGTCAATATCAATAGATAATTTTGAAAAAAAAAAAATATATAAATCAAAAATACTAATAAATTAAATTAATAAAAAAAAAACCTATTTTACAATTTTAAATATATTAAAATACTTATTATTGACTCGGGATAAAAGAGGCATATGATGATGTAATTAATATGAATTTTAATGGTTAACAATTCAAAAATTATGAAAATGTTGTAATAAATAATTATTGGAAAAAAAAAACTTAATTGCCCAGCTGAGTGCCACGAATTATTCATCATCTTTTTCAAAATTAAAATTAAAGTTGGATCTATAAATAATTAAATAATTAAATAAAGAAAAGAAAAAGAAAAATGTAGCAATTATCTCTACAATTTGCTTTTCATTGACCGAGAGTATTGACACGGACCATTGTATTTTTTTTCATTAGTATGTCGATATCTAATATTGTCAGCAAAATCCACTTTTTAATCATATCGTATAAAATTGACCTTATATTTTATAAAAATATCAACACATAATATTAATAATGACCCTCTTCCTCTTTTAAAATAGTAAATTCTTATGCGACGGTTTAAATATTTTCATAAATTTTTCAACAGTTCCCATGGACTATGAGATCTCACGTCGGTTGAAAAAGAGAACGAAACATTTCTTAAAATAATGTGGAAACATCTCTCACAGACACATTTTAAAACCGTGAGACTAACGGCGATACGTAACGGGCCAAAGTAGATAATCCCTGCTAACGGTGAGCTTAGGCTATTACAAATGGCATTAGAGTCAGACAGCGAGCGGTGTGCCAACAAAGATGCTGGCCCCCAAGGGGGTGGATTGTGAGATCCCACGTTAGTTGGAGAGGAGAACGAAGCATTCTTTATAGGAATGTGAAAACCTCTCCCTAACAAACATGTTTCAGAACACTTCAAACTAATAGAACACATTGTCGGTCTTACTTGTTTCAAAATATAACGTTGGAATTTAAAATTAAAACAAAACAATTAAAAATGGAATAATCTAAATAATGAAATAAAAGCGTCCTATACTCCTATGACTAAGAATTTAAACATGCAACTATATTATTCACGGGCCACAATATCTGTTTCCGATGTCGTCGTCGTCCGTACATGGGTGTCTTGTCTTTACCTGAAAAATGATATTTGGCACACGGCTTGAGTATTTCGAAAAATACTCAATAAGTGACCCACTGTAGGGGTCATGCTGATGCAAACACATGCAACATGCTCTTGGGATCTAGCTCTAGCTCATCTAGGAGTGACCTCCAATTTCGAACAAATTGGATGTGTAGTACTTCTTTACACATGACCCGCACGTGCGAGCGTGAATCCTTCAGGCGCTCGCCTGGACCCTCTAATCAAGCTAATCTATAACGACGTCTGGAAGTCAGCGGAACCCCATAGTGTCATGAACTATTCAAACTTGATAGTTTGTCTTATTATCATAGGTTTAATGTATGGAGCACAATTGCGAGTATGAACTATTTATTGGGATGCTTTTCTTGAGGCTTCATGTAGCGCTCGAGTATTTAAAAAAAAAGGAAAAAAAGAAAAAATAAATTAGGTCACAATAGGGGCAAACCAGTCATGTTGCCCTTATTACTTGAGGGGTCTCTTTTGGCTGAGGCATAATTTGGAAAAGAGAAAAAAAGAGGGAAGAAGATTAAGGTTTTGAGGAAGGAGGAGGAGATCGGATCTGAATGGACGCCGGAGATTCGAGTCCCCAATCTAAACCGTCAATAGTCCGAGGCAAGGTGCTCTGACGAATTGCACCTTCCTATTTCGTCAAAACATCCAAGAACTTCAGGTTAGTCCATGAGTGTCTAGATCGAGAAATCATTAAGATTTTCGTGTGTTAGTGACGTTTTGTGTTGATCCTTGGACTCTTACCCTCAACAGCGCTATCTGGTTAAGTTCTGGAGTGAAGGCGGCCAAGATTGGCATTCGAATCGGAGTTTCAAGAAAACGTGATTTTTGGTAAGAACTCGTATTTTTTTCTCCGAATTCGAACTCAAATAATAAGATCTGTGATTATTAGAAAATTTTAAGAAAATTGTTTCGAAGGAGTAGAATATGAGATCTACAAGATTCGTGAAGAAAATTTGTCGAATCGGATTACGAATTGGAAGATAAAAAAGTTGAAAGAAAATAGATCGAAACGTGAAGAGACCTGGAAAATGAAAAAAAAACGCAGGAGAGAGGGTGGAGGCCGCCACGCGTCGGTCAGCAACGGAGGAGAGCGGCGGAATCGATGATCGACACGTGTCGATCACCGGCTGGTGAGGCACGACCTCACCCGGCAGGACACGCGTCACGCGCGCAGACCTGGTCGGCCCGACCCGCACCGCACGTGAAGTGCCCGACCCGGTGCCTCTGACCTGCACCTACGCGGGGAGGAGCGCGTGGGGCACGTGCGCGTAGTGACCCTCTATGGCACGTGTGGGGGCGCGTGAGGCACCGATTTTCTTCCCGTTCGGTCTCTGTTTGCTTGTTTTCCGATCCGATTTTGATGCTGACCCTATTATTATGTGAATTAGGACTCGTGAAAGAAATTTCAGATTTGTTGAAATCCATTCCGTCAAGAAAACTCGAACTCGGGAAGGCACGCGTCAACCAAGTAAGTAGCCATTTGGATTCCCACGAGCAGTACTTGTAGGAACCGTTAGGAACAAGCATGCATGCTACCACCTATGAAATTAGCTAGCCGGACTTAGCATAATAGTATAGAAACTGCGAATATGAGATGATTATGGAAAGCTAGATACGAAATGTGTATTAAATCTGTTTTGATTGAGACTCTGATAATGTATGTATGCATGAGGAGGTTAGGAAACTTGTGAAATCTACGCTCCGGGTAAAGATGGACGTTATCTTCCCGTTAAGCATGTTTGTTAATATTGCATGAACTGCTGCGTGTTAACTCTTATGCATGATGATTGCTTGTGTATCTTTCTTGATGAATAGGAAGAAATTATGAGCTTAGATTAGGGTGCTTGTGACTAAGTAGGCTAGATGAGACCCTTGATTTGTGCCGATCAAGGTAGGTCTTAAACAAAGTACTCTAATTTTCAATACGTTAATAACTTCGCCTACGAAATGGCTTTAATGTTGGCTTGGTTGAATGACTTGTATGATGTACGAAAAACGAATTTTTCATGATTGTTTGATGCGTTTTGTGTTATGTTATGTTTATGCAATGATACAAGATGTACTATAATATGATTATGTCATGTTATGGAACTATGTTGTGATATTAATTTTGTATGATGCATGAACCTCCATATATTACACTACATAAACTACGATATCATGTACGTCGTGGTATTATGCACGCTCCTTTCCCTCCATAGCTTCTGGCAACGTGAGTTTAAGCTAGCCCAACAAGTAGACTTAGAGGATACGTATACGAGTCTACTAGGTGGATCTATGTGTGCATGTGTAGAGAAATATTACACATTCAACTCTATCCAGACTGAAAAGTAGAGATCGTTGCATGTATTTGCATTTTCCGCTCACAACAGTGTGATTATTTACTGAGTATTTTTTTAAATTATCAAATCAAGTGCTATTTTTTTTAGATGAAGGCAAGACAACCATGTTGGGTCACTATATAGGCTATGAGAATGAAGGTATGATAGTTGCATTTTCTATTCAAGTTATAGCCCTTAGGTTAGATATCAAAATTAGTTACTTAACATTAATGTTTAAAATATGGAAGTCTCGATTTTATGGAAATGTTAATATCAATAGATAATTTTGAAAAAAAAATATATACAACAAAAATACTAATAAATTAAATTAATTAAAAAAAAAACCTATTTTACAATTTTAAATATATTAAAATAATTATCATTGACTCGAGATAAAAGAGGCATATGATGATGTAATTAATATGAATTATAATGGATAACAATTCAAAAATTATGAAAAGGTTGTAATAAATAATTATTAGAAAAAAAAAATTAATTACCCAGCTTAGTGAACCACTAATTATTCATTGTCTTTTTCAAAATTAAAATTAAAGTTGTTTCTATAAATAATTAAATAAATAAATAAAGAAAAGAAAAAGAAAAATGTAGCAATTATCTCTACAATTTGCTTTTCATTGACCGTGACCGAGAGTATTGACACGGACCATTGTATTCTTTTTTCATTAATATGTCGATATCTAATATTGTCCACCAAATCCACTTTTTAATCATATTGTATAAAATTGACCTTATATTTAATAAAAATATCAACACATAATATTAATAATAACCCTCTTCCTCGTTTAGAATAGTAAATTCTTAAACGACGGTTTAAATATTCTCATAAATTTTTCAAAAGTTCCCATGGACTATGAGATCTCATGTCGGTTGAAAAAGAGAACGAAACATTTCTTAAAGTAATGTGGAAACATCTCTCACAGACACATTTTAAAACCGTGAGACTAACGGCGATACGTAAGGGGCCAAAGTAGATAATCTCTGCTAACGGTGAGCTTAGGCTATTACAAATGGCATCAGAGTCAGACACCGAGCGGTGTGCCAATAAAGACGCTGGCCCCCAAGGGGGTGGATTGTGAGATCTCACGTCAGTTGGAGAGGAGAACGTAGTGTTCATTATAGGAATGTGAAAACCTCTCCCTAACAAACATGTTTTAAAACCGTAAGGCTGACGGCGATACATAACGATTACAAAAGGATAATATCTACTAGCGGCGTACTTGGGCTGTTACACTGACATCCATATTTTCATTAAATTGAGGTCTCTACATTTTTCATCAACATTGTCATTTAAAACTTGAGTGTTAATATTACTCTCTTTAATTTTTGGTCATGAAAATTTTGAAGTTAAGGGTTTATTATGATTTCATGCAAGTAACACAAGTGAAACAAGATTTGAGGTTTCAAACATATGCATCGTCAAATTTGTAATAAGACACAAAAATAGACGAAAAACGTTGTTGATATGAACCAAGAGACATCAATCATACAATATACTTCAATGAAGATGTGAAGAAAAGGTTGTCAAAATTATCAAAAGATGTTTCAATTCATGCTACATTGAAGAAGAATGAAGTTTGATTGTTGTAAATTTTGGGTGGGTTACAATTTAGAGTTATTGTATTTTAAGACTTTTTATTTTAATTTCGGTTACATTTACATCATGGCTAATTATGGTCATTAAGTATGAATGTTACAACTCTTGGACTGACTTTAGTAGTTTCATTTTGAGGCTATATAAAGTCATGTATGTTGTATTTGTAAGCAGACTTGGAAAATATATTAAAAGGAGCATTTGTGCTTTTCTTTAGCCAATGGCTAAGTTTCTTTGCAATTCTATGTAGTTTAGATTGCATGTAGAATCATTCAAGCTCGACATGATCAATCTTGCTTGTGGAGTGATTCGAATCTCAAACAAGTGTTTGAGATATTTGATCAACAAGAGTCATTCAAGCTAGACATGATCGATCTTGCTTGTGGAGTGATTCGAATCTCAATCAAGTGTTCTTGCCTTGAGATATTCGATCAACAAGGTAATCCGAATCTTATTCCCCTTGTATTGATTCATTATCTTATCATTTGGTATCAGAGCTTCAGGCTCAAGATCGGATATATGTTTCCTTTGCGTTTGTTTTTTATCTTTTTAGTTTTTAATCGATCGAGAATAAAAAAAAATCCAATCTGGGCTCCACTAAAAAATTTGAGAGGTGAGAATGAGAGCTTCATTTGTGTAAATGAGTGCAAACAGAGTGGCCTAAAATTCCTTGAGCATATACTCTTGAGAGAGTGTTGTGAGGTCTGTCGTATTTCCATAACTTATTTTTTGCAGCAAAGTTACACAAATAGATTCGAGGACGAATCCTCTTGAAGAAGTGGAGAATGATATGAACCAAGAGACATCAATCATACAATATACTTCAATGAAGATGTGAAGAAACGGTTGTCAAAATTATCAAAAGATGTTTCAATTCATGCTACATTGAAGAAGAATGAAGTTTGATTGTTGTAAATTTTGGGTGGGTTACAATTTAGAGTTATTGTATTTTAAGACTTTTTATTTTAATTTCGGTTACATTTACATCATGGCTAATTATGGTCATTAAGTATGAATGTTACAACTCTTGGACTGACTTTAGTAGTTTCATTTTGAGGCTATATAAAGTCATGTATGTTGTATTTGTAAGCAGACTTGGAAAATATATTAAAAGGAGCATTTGTGCTTTTCTTTAGCCAATGGCTAAGTTTCTTTGCAATTCTATGTAGTTTAGATTGCATGTAGAATCATTCAAGCTCGACATGATCAATCTTGCTTGTGGAGTGATTCGAATCTCAAACAAGTGTTTGAGATATTTGATCAACAAGAGTCATTCAAGCTAGACATGATCGATCTTGCTTGTGGAGTGATTCGAATCTCAATCAAGTGTTCTTGCCTTGAGATATTCGATCAACAAGGTAATCCGAATCTTATTCCCCTTGTATTGATTCATTATCTTATCATTTGGTATCAGAGCTTCAGGCTCAAGATCGGATATATGTTTCCTTTGCGTTTGTTTTTTATCTTTTTAGTTTTTAATCGATCCAGAATAAAAAAAAATCCAATCTGGGCTCCACTAAAAAATTTGAGAGGTGAGAATGAGAGCTTCATTTGTGTAAATGAGTGCAAACAGAGTGGCCTAAAATTCCTTGAGCATATACTCTTGAGAGAGTGTTGTGAGGTCTGTCGTATTTCCATAACTTATTTTTTGCAGCAAAGTTACACAAATAGATTCGAGGACGAATCCTCTTGAAGAAGTGGAGAATGATATGAACCAAGAGACATCAATCATACAATATACTTCAATGAAGATGTGAAGAAAAGGTTGTCAAAATTATCAAAAGATGTTTCAATTCATGCTATATTGAAGAAGAATGAAGTTTGATTGTTGTAAATTTTGGGTGGGTTACAATTTAGAGTTATTGTATTTTAAGACTTTTTATTTTAATTTCGGTTACATTTACATCATGGCTAATTATGGTCATTAAGTATGAATGTTACAACTCTTGGACTGACTTTAGTAGTTTCATTTTGAGGCTATATAAAGTCATGTATGTTGTATTTGTAAGCAGACTTGGAAAATATATTAAAAGGAGCATTTGTGCTTTTCTTTAGCCAATGGCTAAGTTTCTTTGCAATTCTATGTAGTTTAGATTGCATGTAGAATCATTCAAGCTCGACATGATCAATCTTGCTTGTGGAGTGATTCGAATCTCAAACAAGTGTTTGAGATATTTGATCAACAAGAGTCATTCAAGCTAGACATGATCGATCTTGCTTGTGGAGTGATTCGAATCTCAATCAAGTGTTCTTGCCTTGAGATATTCGATCAACAAGGTAATCCGAATCTTATTCCCCTTGTATTGATTCATTATCTTATCATTTGGTATCAGAGCTTCAGGCTCAAGATCGGATATATGTTTCCTTTGCGTTTGTTTTTTATCTTTTTAGTTTTTAATCGATCCAGAATAAAAAAAAATCCAATCTGGGCTCCACTAAAAAATTTGAGAGGTGAGAATGAGAGCTTCATTTGTGTAAATGAGTGCAAACAGAGTGGCCTAAAATTCCTTGAGCATATACTCTTGAGAGAGTGTTGTGAGGTCTGTCGTATTTCCATAACTTATTTTTTGCAGCAAAGTTACACAAATAGATTCGAGGACGAATCCTCTTGAAGAAGTGGAGAATGATATGAACCAAGAGACATCAATCATACAATATACTTCAATGAAGATGTGAAGAAACGGTTGTCAAAATTATCAAAAGATGTTTCAATTCATGCTACATTGAAGAAGAATGAAGTTTGATTGTTGTAAATTTTGGGTGGGTTACAATTTAGAGTTATTGTATTTTAAGACTTTTTATTTTAATTTCGGTTACATTTACATCATGGCTAATTATGGTCATTAAGTATGAATGTTACAACTCTTGGACTGACTTTAGTAGTTTCATTTTGAGGCTATATAAAGTCATGTATGTTGTATTTGTAAGCAGACTTGGAAAATATATTAAAAGGAGCATTTGTGCTTTTCTTTAGCCAATGGCTAAGTTTCTTTGCAATTCTATGTAGTTTAGATTGCATGTAGAATCATTCAAGCTCGACATGATCAATCTTGCTTGTGGAGTGATTCGAATCTCAAACAAGTGTTTGAGATATTTGATCAACAAGAGTCATTCAAGCTAGACATGATCGATCTTGCTTGTGGAGTGATTCGAATCTCAATCAAGTGTTCTTGCCTTGAGATATTCGATCAACAAGGTAATCCGAATCTTATTCCCCTTGTATTGATTCATTATCTTATCATTTGGTATCAGAGCTTCAGGCTCAAGATCGGATATATGTTTCCTTTGCGTTTGTTTTTTATCTTTTTAGTTTTTAATCGATCCAGAATAAAAAAAAAATCCAATCTGGGCTCCACTAAAAAATTTGAGAGGTGAGAATGAGAGCTTCATTTGTGTAAATGAGTGCAAACAGAGTGGCCTAAAATTCCTTGAGCATATACTCTTGAGAGAGTGTTGTGAGGTCTGTCGTATTTCCATAACTTATTTTTTGCAGCAAAGTTACACAAATAGATTCGAGGACGAATCCTCTTGAAGAAGTGGAGAATGATATGAACCAAGAGACATCAATCATACAATATACTTCAATGAAGATGTGAAGAAACGGTTGTCAAAATTATCAAAAGATGTTTCAATTCATGCTACATTGAAGAAGAATGAAGTTTGATTGTTGTAAATTTTGGGTGGGTTACAATTTAGAGTTATTGTATTTTAAGACTTTTTATTTTAATTTCGGTTACATTTACATCATGGCTAATTATGGTCATTAAGTATGAATGTTACAACTCTTGGACTGACTTTAGTAGTTTCATTTTGAGGCTATATAAAGTCATGTATGTTGTATTTGTAAGCAGACTTGGAAAATATATTAAAAGGAGCATTTGTGCTCTTCTTTAGCCAATGGCTAAGTTTCTTTGCAATTCTATGTAGTTTAGATTGCATGTAGAATCATTCAAGCTCGACATGATCAATCTTGCTTGTGGAGTGATTCGAATCTCAAACAAGTGTTTGAGATATTTGATCAACAAGAGTCATTCAAGCTAGACATGATCGATCTTGCTTGTGGAGTGATTCGAATCTCAATCAAGTGTTCTTGCCTTGAGATATTCGATCAACAAGGTAATCCGAATCTTATTCCCCTTGTATTGATTCATTATCTTATCATTTGGTATCAGAGCTTCAGGCTCAAGATCGGATATATGTTTCCTTTGCGTTTGTTTTTTATCTTTTTAGTTTTTAATCGATCCAGAATAAAAAAAAATCCAATCTGGGCTCCACTAAAAAATTTGAGAGGTGAGAATGAGAGCTTCATTTGTGTAAATGAGTGCAAACAGAGTGTAGTACTTTCATACACACGACCCACCACGTGCACATAGTCTCACCTGACAGACTCATGTATATATTCCCTAGGCCTCATTCATCGGGTTACTTTACGCTCATGCTATAGGAAACCATAGAGAAAGGACCCACGTAATATCACGACAAACATAGATATCGTAATGTACGCATTCGTATTAATCACAATGGAAAAGTATCCTTGTGCAAATGACACACATAAATGCATGAGGTCCCCATGGCTTAAAACCATGACATAAGTTTATGATTCAAGTCATACCTCCATTCATTCATGACATAACAAGTTTGTGAGACATGCATACGTAATAATTGTCATATCTTCCCTAATTAACATAATTTACATAGCTTGGTATAGGGAGTTTTATGCATCATATCATCAATATCATAAATATAATTCCACAACATGGTAACATGGTATAGTCGTATTAGCATAGCTTATAACATAACATAATACGACATAGCGTAATTTATAACATAGCATAGCATCACATAATACATGCAAACATGCATAATAATGACATGTGTAGGGTTCAATAAATTTCTTGAGTTGATGTTCGTTTTATCCTACTCGTCGAGGAATAGTTCCAAAACTAACTCCAATCGACTTCCTCCATTTTCTTTTTTCTTCATCATGTTCTCCAAATTGGCGTTGGCTAGAAATAAAATAAAAGAAATGATAGTATGGAGATTGAGAATAACACACACCTTAAGCTTGGAATAACTCGAAGTCTCTAATGTGCAATTTCTTCACTTATCGAGCTAAAATCTATATAGATATTTTTTTTCTTTACTCAAGCTTTTGTCTAACTGCAAAGGCTCATAATATATCACTAGAGTCTTGTCGATCATGTACTTACCGAGCATAAACACATGGAACACATGAGGTAGGGTGAACATTCTTTTATTGAGAAGTAAATTTGAATTTGTTTCAAGATCCTTATGCGTAGTAATAACTTAATTTAAAATAATTATAAATTCCATCTCTTAATTTTTAAAATCTACTTTAATTAAAAGAATTAAGTTTATTTCACATGAAATTAAAATTATAAATATGAAACATATCTTATTAATAAAGAATATTAACCAAAATGAACATATATCATTGGATTGGATTATTTCATTGACTATAATGTTAGATTTGAATTTAAAAATAAATAAATAAATATATGGGTATTAATTTCTTGTATGACAATTTCATTCAGTTTTTTTTTTTTTTTTTTTTTTAATACTTTAATTTATTAGTCGTAATGGTCCCTAAGGTAAATAACTGATACGAACCGTTATGACATTTTCATCGATAGTTGACATATACATTCATTGTTCAACAATTTACTTAACCTGCGTTTACTGTTTCGATCATAAAGAAAAATATAATAAAAAAAACTTATACAAAGATAAATATTTAACCTAAACATTATTTCTAAATTATGATTAGTAGAAATTTAAGTTTAGTTATTGACATGCAAAACTACAATATTTGAATAGTTAAAGAGAAACTATTGGTAGAGTTGATATGGATTTTTTGGAATCGATTAAAAATGAACCATAAAGGAAATATAATGTTTTTGAATGGAACAAATCATGAAGGTTTGACTTTTTATGGTTTCAGTGAAGAATAAAGTTTAAATTAAGAATATAAAAAAATGGAAGAAATAAAAGTCATTAATTTGACTAATTAATGTTTTTATATTTGATTATGCAATATATGATTGGTGGAGTTCTTGGATGTGTCACACACCTCTTTGCTTGTCCATTACTTTGACTTTCTTTTAATTAGATTGTCTTGGAGTGATGCCTTCTAATTTTTCAAGTTCATCTTTTTTCTTTTTATGATATATTTTAATTATAAACTTTCTATTTTCGATCTATTAAAATATTATGTCGGTGAGATAATAAATAGTTTTCGATCAATCAAATCATACTAGTAGATTATTTGTGCGTCACTCTCAATTAATGGTTTTAATTTTGATGAATTATCCTAACTTCTATTAGGTTAAACAAATAAATTTTGATTAGTTGACAATAGTCTCTATTTTTAAATTACGGTAATGCCTTAAATTCACTAACCTGGATGAGAGGTGTCACTACACGTACGATTCTTCAACGAAATACTCATTAGAATATTTCTTATGAAGCTATGAATTTACCCATTCAATTTAAAAATAAGAAATAAAAAGTACCATCAACGTTAGAAAAGAAAAATTAACATGATTCCAGTACGAAGATGAGAACCCTGAACTACCCATGAAGAAAAACAATGCATACTACTATCATAACTTAGCTTCTATGGCCATTCTAGAATCACGGTCGTATGTGTAGGGGGTGCTTTACCTAAAATATAAGGGTAGTATGTGGTTAGTATTTGAAGAAATACTCAATAAGTAACCCTACTGTTGGGGTCAGATAATGCAAACAAACATATACATGATAGGACCTATGCTTTAAAACAATATAACATGACATTGAGCTCTTTCTAGTATAGTTAAGGTTGAATGTGTGGTACTTTTTCACACACGGCTCACATGCGCACATGAACCATTAAGGATGGACTCGTTTACATACCCCTAAGGCTTGACTCGTTGGGTTAAATGTGCTGACGCGCCGGACACCACGGAGGGAAAGACCCACATGATATCATGACGAACATAAATATCGAAAGTATACATTTGTACTAACATAACGGAGATAGATCATGATGCACATGACATACATAAATGCGTGAGGTCCCCATGGCTTAAAATCATAACATATAGTAAGAATCATTTCATTTATCATCTTATTCATGTCATAGTACAAATACGAGACATGTCTGCATAGTATTCATCATGGCTTTCATCATGCATCATCATTAGTAAAATATAATCTATGACGTGCCTTTCCTTTACATGACATGACATAACATTTAGGTATATAACATGTTTTAGTTCCGGCTTGCTACAAAATTTAATTCTTAAACTAAAACGTGATCCCCTAGTTCAAATTTGAACTATTGCTACAAAATTAACCCAATGAACAAAAAGAGAGTTCAAGAATAGAACTTACTCGGATGACCTCCTTAAACGATGATTCTTCCTTCAAAAAATTGATGTTGATATCCAACGCAAATTAGGCGATTGGATCCAATAACTCACTTCTATTTACGGTATATTTTTTTTCAAAACTTTGCTTTACTCCTTTAATTACATTCTACCCCTTAAGTAACATTCATCCTCTAATTAAGACTTTTTTTATGATTGTATCTCCTAATCCTAGAAGTAAGATTATTTACTAAATATTTTTGATACTCAATCTTTTCTATTTTTTAGGTAAAGGCAAAGACATCTTATGCAGCACAGTGATTGCTATAGAAGTTGCGAGAGAGTTCCGATAGAGTTTTGTTTATATTTCAATTTTTCATTATTTTAATATCTTATTCAAATACGTTTTTATTTGAAACAAGGATGAGTTTCATGTTATCGAAGTTTAACGGTCTAATTTATGTTTTAAAATTCCTTTTTGAGATCCTAAATAAAAGTCTAATTTTTTTTTTTTTTTTTTTTTTTTTAAGATCTTTTATCTTATAACCATTTTCATCTCAAGTAAAATTTAAAAGACTTTCAAAGCATGCATGTGAGTTAAATCACTCATGTTTTAGAAGTTGTATTGTTATGTCATACTAAATATATACAAAAACTCATGGTTAACATATATTTATCCACTTTGACTCATTACCCACTTGTCTTGAATGGCTTCTATCAAATATTATTCTTCAACCATACATACCCACAATAATTTCTTTTAAAAAGTATTTGATATTTTATTATCAAACATCATTTGGTCTATTTGGTAGGCCATTTGACATTTTTATAATATTTAAAAAAAAAAAAAAACTAATTAAAAACTCATCTCTCTCAAATAAATTCCTCAAAACTTAATAAAGTAAATGAAAAAATTGGGTATTTCATATGGGGCAATTTATAAAGAATTTTTATTTTAAAATACAATAAATTCCCAAACCCCATCAATAAAAACCGTAACCCTTCTCATAATTCTTTACAAGTCATCACACAAACCTACAAACCCTTCAATATCTCTCCACCAATGGCGTCCAAGCTCTCTTCACTCATTGCCCTCCTCCTCCTCAACCTCCTCTTCTTCACTATGGTCAGCTCCACCTATGTCCCTTGCCCACCGCCGTCACCCAAGCCCCACAAGCCCACCCTGTCAAGGCAGCCACCATCATTCCCCAAGTGCCCTAGGGACACCCTCAAGCTCGGCGTCTGAGCCGACTTGCCGGACGATCTAGTGCACGTAGTGATCGGCTCACCACCAAAATCCCCATGCTGCACCCTAATCCAAGGCCTTGTTGACTTGGAAGCTACTGTGTGCCTTTGCACTGCGGTGAAGGCCAGAACCTTGGGTCTCAAGATTGACCTCTCAGTTTCCCTCATCTTGCTTTTGAACTACTTGTTTATTCTTCAATTTCCATTTCAATGTTGTGTTTAAATAATTAGTTTGGTCGTATGTCGTGTTTAAATAATTAGTTTGGTCGTATGTCGTGTTATGATGCGTTTGGAAATCTTTTCAGAATTTCACCATCTTTTTATAGTTTCATTACAATGCAATTTAACATAATGGTACGTAGTTTTTTTCAAATAAACAAAGTTGTTTGTCTTGTGTCTTATTACAAATTTAACGATGCATATGTTTGAAACCACAAATCTTGTTTCACCTATGTTACTTGCATGAAATCATAATAAACCATTAACTTCAAAATTTTCATGACGAAAAATTAAAGAGAGTAATATTAACACTCAAGTTTTAAATGATAATGTTGACGAAAATGTAAAGATCTCAATTTAATGAAAATATGGATGTCAATATAACAGCCCAAGCCCACCGCTAGCATCATTATCTGCTTTGGTCGGTAATGTATCACCGTCAGTTTCACGGTTCTAAAACACGTATGTTAAGGAGAGGTTTCCACGTTCTTACAAGGAATGTTTCATTCTCCACTCTAATTGATGTGGGACCTTACAATCTACTCCCCTTGGGGCCCAACGTCCTCGTTGGCACACTGCTCAGTGTCTGACTCTGATATCATTTGTAATAACACAAGCTCACCACTAGCAGATATTATCCGCTTTGGCCTGTTATGTATCGCCGTCAGTCTTACGATTTTAAAACGTGTCTGTTAGAGAGGTTTCCACATTATTTTAAGAAATGCTTTGTTCTCTTTTTCAACCGACTGGGATCTGGTCCGTGGGCACTTTTGAAAAATTTATAAGAATATTTAAATCGTCGTATAAGAATTTACTAATATTATGGGTTAATATTTTTATTAAATATAAGGTCAATTTTTATACCATATGATTAAAAAGTGGATTTGGTTGACAATATTAGATATCGACATATTAATGAAAAAAGAACATAACGGTCAATTTTTAATTAATTTAATTTATTATTATTTTTGTTTTTTATATTTTTTTTTTCAAAATTATCTATTGACATTGACATTTCTTTAAAATCGAGACTTCGATATTTTTGTCAACATTAACATTTTAAACATTAATGTTAAGTAACTCATTTTGATATTTAAAGAAATCTTACAAAAAAAAAAAAAAAATGAAACTTACAGTAATGAATTAACTTATAAAGATGACATCTAACCGAAGGACTATAACTTAAGTAGAAAATGCAACTATCACGACTTCATTTCCATAGCCTATATAAGTGACACTACATGGTTGTCGTTTTACTTTTTTAAAAAAATAGCACTTTGGTTTGAGAATTTAAAAATACTCAGTAGGTAATCACACTGTTGCCGTCGGAAAATGCAAACACATGCAACAATCTCTACTTTTTAGTCTGGACAGAGTTGAATGTATAATATTTCTCTACATACGCACACATCCATTTTGTTGGAGACTCGAGGTCAGCTAGATCCCAAGAGCATGATTGCATGTGTTTGCATCAACATGGCCTCTATAGTGGGGTCACTTACTGAGTATTCTTCGAAATACTCAGGCCGTGTGCCACATATCGTTTTTTAGGTAAAGGCAAGACGCCCATATACGGATGATGGCGACATCAAAAATAAAGACTGTGGCATGTGCATAGGGTAGTTACATGTTTAAATTCTTAGTCTTAAGTCAGTATAGGACGTTTGCATTTCATTATTTAAATGATTTCATTTGTAATTGTTTTTGTTCTAATTTTAAATCCTAGCATTATGTTTTGAAACACGTAAGACCGAAAATGTGTTCTAGTAGTTTGAAGTGTTGTGAATGTGTTTTAAATTTTTCATTAATTTATGATGAATATTAAGAGTTATATTCCGCATTTAAGAGATAAACATGAGACGTTAGTAGAGACTCTAAGTATGTAGAAATTTAGGGTCGTTACATAAAACATTAACTTGAGACTAAAAGAGAAACTAAAGGAGAAACTAAACCTTTGTGGGAATGAGTGAATGAAATACGAGAAACACCAAACCGAATCAAATAAGTTAACAAATCAAAATTTGTTACCCATGTAGTATTAGGAAGCCATGATAAGGGATGAACTTAGAGTCAAGGTTGAGGCCTAAGCCATCGAGGCTAGAAATAAATCACTTAGGTTGAGGCCACCTTGGTCGATGTAACAACTGGAAAAATAAAATAAAATAGTAATAATAATAATAATAATAATATAAATAATAAAAATATAAGAAGAAAAACATTTGGTAAGTGATCCCTCCTCCTTCCTTCAATCTCTCACCACTCCTTCCCTCAAAATAAATCTGGCAACCATTGGGGAATTCCTTTTCTGTCAAAACAACAAGAGATTTACCTAGAATTTCTTCCTTCTACAAAAACAAATAGAAAAAAACAAAAGGTTTAAGCAGATTTAGTTCGGCCGGAGGAGATATGTCATTTGAAGAGGTCAGTAGTCCTATGTTAAATCTTCCTTTTATTTTATTAAATAATATTAATTTGGTTACAATTCTTTAGTTTTGAATTAGAGATAAAATGGAAAGAATTCTGTATGAGTTTAGAAAATCACAACCAATTATATTTTAGATCTACTAAATTATTGCAATGATTTAGATCTACTGAATTGTTGCTTGTAATTTTATATGAATTATAGGAAAAGAATATAACCAAATAAATCGATTAAATTAAAAGCTATAAATAAGAAGGAAGACAAAGGAAATAAGAAAAAATGAAATAGAGGCGGAAATCGAGAACACTGTTAACGGAAAAGAAAAATAATAATAATAATAAAAATGGAAGATTTGGAAGTAGGAATAGATTAATAAAATTGAATAATACCTCTTTAAAAATAATTACAAAGGAAGAGGGAAGATTGAGGAAAGATTTGTTAAACATAATTTAAAAATAAAACAGTAAATATCAGAGGGCATGGAACTCCCTTAAATTTTGTCTAACAGTAAATATCACAATTTTAACAATGTAAATGAGAGAAATAATTTTATAGAGTTCAAACTTGAAACTGATGTCATGGACTCACGTAGGTTGACTTGGATTTCAAAGGACAGAATCGAACTTTCATTAAGGATATATTCGTGACAATGACTTAAGCTAACCAGGTAAGTGATCTTACTATCGGCATGGTTATATTTAATGTTGACACGTGCCCTGTGGTTCTGCACGTGTCATATATATTGATATGTGTGAATTGTCTGTGGATCGATATGCTTCCTATATGTTATGTTATGTTATAATATGTGGATTGTATGATAATAATTATGGTACGATGTGCTCAAGGATATGTTTGAGATAAGATACGAGAAGGATGCACAAAACAAAATGTAACCATAGGAGTAAGATACGTTCATGAAACGTTAAGGTTAGGTTACATACCGGAGTGCTATGGATAGGAGAGATTGATGAAAAAATATGGTTAGGTTATGGGTAGAAAGGGATATGTTTGTGATAGATTGATAGAACGATAGCGTTAGGATACGTTCTTGTGATGATATGACTAAGATACGTTACGTAATGATATGTCTATGATAGGTATAAGAACGTTAAGGCTATGGTAAGTTAGAGAACAATATGACTATGAAGTGTTTACGTTATGACTTGTTTATGATATGATACATTGTATGCTAGATTATTGTGCTTAAGTACGAAATCATGTGAACGTGAATGTATGCTATGTATGCTGCTTAGTTTGATGTGATATGTTATGCATGTGACGATATGTGGTCCTTCAACGATTATGACATGTTTGTATGAATATTTGAATGTAACTACATGAATTGTATGACATGAAATATGGTAAACTACATGGAAACATAACCCCGTTAGGAATATGTATGATACGTAAAGAAATGAAAATGAGAATGACATGTAAGCATGAAACGTGATAGGAGGTTATGTTCATTAATGATAAATGTAGGACTAGTGGGGACCTCATGCATATTGTGTGTTCATGCATTTGGGGGATACCCCTATCCCATCACGAGGGTACGGACGCGTACATCCAATGGCAGGACAACGATCGTTATGCTTTGCATAACGCTGCCGTGACGATTCTAGTTTTAACGGGTCCTGGCATAAGGGGCTCCCAGAGTATGCCCACCGGATGAGGACAGTGGCCCAGCGGTGTGCGAACTAGCTGGTGAGCCCATACTCGCACGTATGGGCTGTGTGTAGAGTATATGGTACACGTCCAAGATTACCCGTTAGGATTGCACCGTAGGAAAAACGAAACGAAACGAAAGATAGGTCCCATCATTTCATTGCATGTGATTGTTGCATTTAACCCCAATAGTGGGGTCACTTACTAAGTATTTCTTTAAATACTCAAGCCATGTGCTACTACATTTTTTAGGTTAAGGCAAGGCATTCCTGTACGGCTGACGACAGCATCGCAACTCGAGACCATGGCACATGCATAGGGTAGTGGTATTTATTTTCTTAGTCTTAGGCTAGAATAGGATGTTTTTAACTTAAACTCTTATTCATTTGATTTAGTTTTTTGTTGTGTCGTTTTAAAGATGTTTTCGAAACACGTAAGTTCATGGCTGTGTTTTAAGATAAAGGTTATGTTTTATGAAATTTTAATGAAGTCTTCCGCATTCAATGTTTATGGTACGTTTACAATATCAACTAATAGCCCAAAAATAAATAAAGAAATAAAGAAATAAAGAAATATAAAAAAGAATATAAAAAAGAATAGTTATAATAATAATAATAATAATTAATTAATTAATTAATTAAAATTAAAATAAAAAAAAAAAAAATTCTTTCCCACCTCTCTCCACTAACCTCTCATCCCTTCCCACAATTATCTCTCCTCTACCCATCTTACGCCAACTGCAAAAAAAGAATTACATAAAAACAACAATTGTCAGATTTGAGAAGTAAAATGGCTTTCAAGCAGATTCAGAGTTTGTCAGTTACCCATCTTAAGCCAACTGCAAAAAAGAAAGAAACATAAAAACAACCATTGTCAGATTTGAGAAGTAAAATGGCTTTCAACAGATTGCAGATTCAGAGTTTGTAAGTTATTACGGTAAAATCTTATCTCATATTTCCTTCTCCTTTATAGTTATGGTGATAAGAAATTAATTTAGGATCAAATCTTCGTTCCTATCTTACCATCTGTAATAATCAAAATGAAAAAAAAAAAATGAGAGAGAGAGAGGGAGGGAGATTGAGGAAAGATTTGCTCAACAATATTTAATAATAAAAGAAAATATGGGAGGACAGTGAGCTCCTTTAGCTCCTTTAAATTTTGTATAACAGGAAAGATCAGAATTTTTATCTGAGGGCAGTGAGCTTCTTTAAATTTTGTCTAACACAAAAAGATCAAAATTTTAAGATGGCCAATGTAAATTAGGGAAATAATTTGATAGAGTTCAAACTTGAAACTGATGTCATGAGCTTATATAGGTTGACTCGGATTTCAAAGGACGGAATCGAACTTTCATTAAAGATATATTTGTGACAATGACTTAAGCGAGCCAGGTAAGTCCTTACTATCGGCATGGTTATTTTTTATGTTGACACGTGCCCTGTGGTTCTGCACGTGTCATATATATTGATATGTGTGAATTGTCTGTGGATCGATATGCTTCCTATATGTTATGTTATGTTATAATATGTGGATTGTATGATAATAATTATGGTACGATGTGCTCTAGGAGATGTTTGAGATATGATACGAGAAGGATGCACAAAACGAAATGTAACGATAGGAGTAAGATACATTCATGAAACGTTAAGGTTAGGTTACATACCGGAGTGCTATGGATAGGAGAGATTGATGAAAGAATACGATTAGGTTATGGGTAGAAAGGGATAGGTTTGTGATAGATTGATAGAACGATGACGTTAGGATACGTTCTGGTGATGATATGACTAAGGTACGTTACGTAATGATATGTCTGTGATAGGTATAAGAACGTTAAGGCTATGGTAAGTTAGAGAACGATATGACTATGAAGTGTTTACGTTTTGACTTGTTTATGATATGATGCATTGTATGCTAGATTATTGTGCTTAAGTACGTAGTTATGTGAACGTGAATGTATGCTTTTAGTCTGATGTGATGTGTAATGCATGTAACGATGTGTGGTCCTTGAACGATTATGGCTTGTTTGTATGAATATTTGAATGTAACTGCATGAATTGTATGACATGAAATACGGTAAATTGCATGAAACATAGCACCGTTAGGAATATGTATGATATGTAAAGAAATGAGAATGAGAATGACATGTAAGCATGAAAACGTGACATGGGGTTATGTTCATTAATGATAACTGTAGGACTAGTGGGACCTCATGCATATTGTGTGCTCATACATTTGGGGGATACCCCTATCCCATCACGAGGATACGGACGCGTACATCCAATGACAGGACAACGATCGTTATGCTTTGCATAGCGCTGCTGTAATACCCGAGCCTCAATGGAAAGTTTAAAATCTAAGTTTACCTTTAAAGTCGATCTCTCTCGATTTTATTGAAGGTCTTAGAGACTAAAATCCGAGATGAGGCCGAAGAGAAAAATGATGAAAAATAAAAGAACTTAAAGAAAAATATAAAAGAAGAATGAAAGAAAATTAGAAGGATGGTCAAGGTTAATCCCGGGAGGGTAATTTGGTCGTTATACCCTCCTTTTTAGTACATACGAATAAAAGAGAAAAAGAAAAAAAAATAAAGGGGAAAAGGAAGAGAAGGAAAACTGGCGGAAAGAAAAGAATATAAATAGTGAGAGAAAGAAAATTCTAGAGAGGGAAGGAAAGTTCTAGAGAGAGAGAGGGAGGTAACCGTCGCTCCAGCCACGAGGAGTCCGAATCCGGCCGAGCCTTCTTCATGAAATCTTCACAGAACTTAGAGGAGAACATTCTTAACTTTTAGATCGTCCAAAACCATCCAGAAACGAGTAAAAAATCTAAAGGTAAAGTTCTTGAATCTAGATTCTCGGATTTCCTTCCGATCTGTGAGATATAGTATGAGTTAGAACCTGAAATTTGAGTATGTTAATCTACAGAGGATTACGCTCAAAACTTGTGAAGGAAGTTGGAATCGATTCAGATCGAAAATGGGAGTTCCGGCGTTCGTCAAAGAGGTAGGTATTGCTGTTTCTTGCCATCTTCAGACGAAGATAACTATCCCGGGGATTAGAAATAAGTTACAAGAAAAATACCTCCCTAAAGATGAATATACGCTCTACAAATCTTGTGAAGGAACCATGTTGATCCGAGTTAAGTAGAACGAAATGTGAAAATGCAAAGAAAATGGAAAAAGTAATCGTATGCTGGAAATCGCAGGAGAAAGGAGGAGGAGGCTTTGCCTAGCCGGAGAAGAAGGGCCACGTGTCAAGTGTCTATTGGAAAAGAAAATCAAAGAAATGCTTCGCGTCGGGCAGGATTCGAATGTCGGCGGCTCGCTACTCGAGTCCGCGACTCGATGACCCGCGTGCAACCCGGACCACCGAACCGGCTTCTCGTTGCCACGCGTCAGCGTAAAAGAATTCAAATTTCCAGCGCGTCCTTCCGGTTTCGAACCGACGACCTCGGCTTCGGCTGACCGCTCAGCGGGCGGCACGTGGCAGCACCGCAGCGCGCGTTCGTACTCGCGCGTGGCCATGCGCGTGTGAGCGCGTGCATGCGCGTGAGGTGCTATTTTCAGCCCGTTCGACTTCTGTTTATCCGAATTTCCTTCCGATTCCAACTCTAACCCTATTTTTATATAAAATAGGACTTAAATAGAGAAAATCAGTATTTGTAGACACGCTAATGGTGTAGAAGCGCTAAACGAAGAACACGCGTCAATCAAGTAAGTCACCTCACGGAACTTTAGGAAGAAATACTTGTAGGAGTCGCTTGGTTATACATGCATGCTAGTTTAATTACCTTAGGTGGTAGCTTTCCATGATTGAATGTAAATAATTTGATTGTTAAGAGTATGGATGTATTATGTGAAATATTATGAGAATTATTTGAGTGTTGCTACTATGTTTTAAGCTTCGGCTTTATATGTAAATGTTTAATTCATGCTGAGAGGAGAATGGAAACTTGTGAACTCTGCGCTCCGGCATGTATGTTTATTTTGCATGAATTTTGTATGATGTTATCGCCCCGTTGAGCATGTATGTTTATTTTGCATGAATTTTGTATGATGATACTGGATGATAGTTGTGTGCACACTCAGTTAATTTCCACGGTTCACAAGAATGATAAAGTCTAGGGGTTTTTGGTTAGAGCGACCAGTCACTAGCATAGACCTAACCTTCCCTAGGGGCATAAGAAACTTCCACGGTAAACAAACCACCTCTAGAGTACCCTTAGGCTACTTGTGTGTGGGTGGTGTTATAGCTTCGTGGGGGACCAGCGGGTTCCTGATCAGGACTCGACTGCTCGATAGCCGTTTAGTATGGGAAACGGGATACCCACGTCGTAATCGACCGTTTAGCTGGACGGGATAGGGGAGGTAGCCCTCCCAAATACAGGGGGATTTCCATGGGACTAGGGGGTTGCAGCTCACTTCTTATGCAAGACCCCAGGTAATCTCATACCCATGCCGAGGTAGCCACTCGCAAGTCACCAGTCCAACACAGGTTAGCATAAAAGGAACTCTAGGGGTATAAATGAAAGGACGAAGACCAAAGGAGCCCCAAGGAGCAAGTTCCAAGGGGCAAGACCTAAAGAGCTAAGACTTGAACTAGATGTCCTAGAGCCAAAGGAAAAGACCGTGGAAGTTTGTCAAAATTTGGATGCGATAAGAGCCTACAAGTAGGTGGCTTACTGAGTATAATTTTTTGTACTCATTCCTTTTTACCCCTTCTTTTTTTTTTCCAGGTGCCGGTCGAGGTGGAGGAGCGTTCGAGAGTTATGCGGTCACAGAGAGGGTCGTTCCGGAGCGTCAGTCCCTTGTCGGTCTTTTCGAGTCTTTTGTGTTTCATTTTACATTTGTAATTTCCTTTGTAATATTTTCCAAACAAATCTTATTTGACTTTAATTTTGTATTTAATTTTGGTGTCGTTGACTCATTTTTCTTGATTTAAATTTTATCAGATTTTCATCTCCCATTTTATCTTCTTTTAAATTTTATTTATTTGCGATCTTGTCTTTT
This sequence comes from Cucurbita pepo subsp. pepo, assembly GCF_057944985.1. Classification (NCBI taxonomy): domain Eukaryota; kingdom Viridiplantae; phylum Streptophyta; class Magnoliopsida; order Cucurbitales; family Cucurbitaceae; genus Cucurbita; species Cucurbita pepo. Next base: position 6,196,449 of record NC_141805.1, on the reverse strand, counting down.
GAGTCACGGTCTGATTTTTGAAGCCTCAAAAATCCGGTCTTGACAGCTGCCGTGACGGTTCTAGTTTTAACGGGTCCCGGTATAAGGGCTCCCAGAGCATGCCCACCAGCTAGGGACAGTGGCCCAGCGGTGTGCAAACTAGCTGGTGAGCCCATACTCGCACGTATGGGCTGCGTGTAGAGTATATGGTACACGTCCACGATTACCTGTTAGGATTACACCGTAGGAAAAACGAAACGAAAACGAAACGAAACGAAAACGAAACGAAACGAAAGATAGGTCCCATCATTTCATTGCATGTGATTGTTGCATTTAACCCCAATAGTGGGGTCACTTACTGAGTATTTCTTTAAATACTAAAGCCATGTGCTACTACATTTTTCAGTTTAAGGCAAGGCATTCCTGTACGGCTGACGACGGCATTGCAACTCGAGACCATGACACATGCATAGGGTAGTGGTATTTATTTTCTTAGTCTTAGGCTAGAATATGATGTTTTTTTTAAACTTAAACTCTTATTCATTTTATTTAGTCTTTTGTTGTGTCGTTTTAAAGATGTTTTCGAAACACGTAAGTCCATGGCTGTGTTTTAAGATAAAGGTTATGTTTTATGGAATTTAAATGAAGTCTTCCGCATTCAATGTTTATGGTATGTATACAGTAGCGACCTTAAATTAAGTAGAAAATTTCGGGTCGTTACATTAAATTAAGTAGAAAATTTTAGGTCGTTACAGTCGAGTTGAGAAAATCTTGATGAATAGCTTTACCGAGTAAGCCTAGGTCGAGGCAAACACCTTCATCCAAGTCTATGATGAATCTCTCTATCTTGTTTGTCTTAATGTAGACAAATTTCGAGGCTAGGCTAAGCTCATTCGCCTCATGAATTCTTGGTGAATTCCTATTGTTTTATACATATGGCCATGCTCAAGTAATACTCTTCTCATAAAGTCGTGTGATTACACCACCATTAGAACTGAGAAACATATTTTTGCATCATCCTACAACATGAACGATGCACAAGATACTTTATGGTCATCTAAACTCTTCAATAGATGAAATATCATCGCCATTATGAATCTATTCTTCCTTTCATTAACGTCATTATGTTGAGGAGTGTATGGTGCTGTCAATTGATGTTCAATTCCAGCCTCTTCACAAAACTTGTTAAAAGTTTCTGAAGTGTGTACTCCTTGCCATTATCTAATCTTATAGTCTGAATCAAACATGCACTTTCATTCTCAACTCTGGCTTTGAATTTCCAAATACACCTGCAACTTCTGACTTTTGCTTCAGCAAGAAAATCTTACACATTCTTGTTAGATCATCAATAAAAATAATGTAATAAAGATACATTCAATGATAGTGTTCGTTGAGGACCACAAGAATCAGTATGAACCAACTGCAGTTTTTTCGAGGCTCTCCATACATGTTTACGAAAGGGTTGCCTATGTTGCTTCCCAAAATTACAAGCATGGCAAAGAGGAATGTCATCATCAATGTCAGCGAGTCTTTCTACCAGCTTCTTTGACTGCATCTAAAACAAACCTCGATGATGAAAGTGCCCAAGTCTTTTGTGCCAAATCTCAGGCTCTGGATATAAAAGTCATCTGCTCTTTCTCCATCGGATTTAGAGCAAAGCTTTTTCCTTTCATTTAGACATTGAACAAGTCTTTGCCGCTAGCATCTCTAATCAAGCACGGTTTATTCTCAAACAACACTTTATAGCCTATATCGAAGTTTAACCGTCCAATTTATGTTTTAAAATTCCCTTTTGGGATCCCAAATAAAAGTCTAATTTTTTTTTTTTTTTTTTTTTTTTGAGATCTTTTATCATAACCATTTTCATCTTAAGTAAAATTTAAAAGACTATCAAAGCATGCATGTAATAACAATCATAGTCTTGTCATGTTTTAGAAGTTGTATTGTTATGTCATACTAACATCAATATATACCAAAACTCATTGTTAACAATAATGAAATGATAGAAGAGTTCAAAAGCACAATGACACGAGAATTTGAAATGACAGACTTGGGCTTGTTGAAGTTTTTCCTCGGTTTGGAGGTTAAACAAGGAGAAACATGTATTTTCATATCATAGGAGAAATATGCAAAGGAAATTTTGAAAAAGTACAATATGAAAAATTGCAACCTGGTATCTACACCAATGGAACCAGGTGCAAAGCTCTCAAAGTACGATGAAGGAGAACGAGTAGATGCAAATAGGTACAGAAGCCTGGTGGGAAGCATTCGCTATCTTACATGCCTAGATCTTTCATTAAGTATCGGCATAATAGGCCGGTTCATGGATGAGCCAATTTATTCACATTGAAAGGCGTTGAAGCGAGTCCTACGATACGTCCAAGGAACGTTGTCACTTGGGTTATTCTACTCAAAAACAGAATATTACAAGTTAGTCGATTACTCTGACAGTGATTGGTGCGGAGACATAGATGATCGAAAAAGTACATCGGGTTATGTATTCTTCATGGGCAACACAGCATTTACTTGGCTTTCAAAGAAACAACCGATTGTGACACTCTCGACGTGTGAAGTTGAGTATGTAGCAGCATCTTGGTGTGTGTGTCACGCAATATGGCTTAGAAACTTGTTGAGTAAGATGGAGCTAAAGCATCGAGGTGCAACCGTAATACAAGTTGACAACGAATCAGCAATTGAGTTGGTCGAGAACCTAGTAAACTGTGAAAGAAGCAAACACATTGACGTTCGATTAAATTTAATCCGAGATCATGTGAAGGAAGGAAACGCGAAATTGCTGCATGTGGCAAGTCAGGATCAAGTTGCGGACATCTTTACAAAACCGCTACCGAAAGTACTTTTTGACAAAATATGATATGAACCAAAAGACATCAATCATACAATATACTTCAATGAAGATGTGAAGAAAAGGTTGTCAAAATTATCAAAAGATGTTTCAATTCATGCCCCATTGAAGAAGAATGAAGTTTGATTGTTATAAATTTTGGGTGGGTTACAATTTAGAGTAATTTAGAGTTATTGTATTTTAAGACATTTTCTTTACTAGGTTACATTGACATAATGGCTAATTATGGTCATTAAGTATGAATGTTACAACTTTTGGAATGCCTTTAATAGTTTCATTTTGAAGCTATATAAAGCCATGTATGTTGTATTTGTAAGGTAGACTTGGAAAATGTAGTAAAAGAAGCATTTGTGCTCTTCTTTAGCCAATGGCTAAGTTTCTTTGCAATTCTATGTAGTTTAGGTTGCATGTAGAATCATTCAAGCTCGACATGATCAATCTTGCTTGTAGAGTGATTCGAATCTCAATCAAGTGTTCTTGTCTTGAGATATTTTGATCAACAAGAATCATTCAAGCTAGACATGATCGATCTTGCTTGTGGAGTGATTCGAATCTCAAACAATGTTCTTGTCTTGAGATATTCGATCAACAAGGTAATCTGAATCTTACTCCCCTTGTAGTGATTCCTTATCTTATCAATATCATTTTCATATCGTTTCAGTTATCGTTCATCATTCATGTCATATCGTTTGTCATTCTTCAGTTCTCAAATCATACATAATTCTAACGGTGTTATATTTCATGCCATTTATTGTAATTTCATGTCATTCATATCATGCTGTATACACACAATTTAAGAGACCTAACATAACGTTCTATGCTTTTAACATAACATTTCATCATATACACATCATACCATGACATATTGCATCACAATGTATCATATCATAAACAAGTTATAACGTAAACACTTCATAGTCATATCGTGCTGTAACTTATCATAGCCTTAACATTCTTATACCTATCACAGACATATCATTACGTGAACGTACCTTAGTCATCTCATCACAAGAACTAAACCTAACCGTATTCTTCCATCAATCTCTCTTATCCATATACTCTGGTTTGTAACCTAACCATAACGTTTCATGAACGTATTTTACTCCTATCGTTACATTTCGTTTTGTGCATCCTTCTTGTATCCTATCTCAAACATATCCTTGAACACATCGTACCGTAATTATTATCATACAATTTAGATATTATAACCTATACATAACATATAGGAAGCATATCGATCCATAGACAATTCACACATATTAGTATATATGACACGTGCAGAACCATAGGGCACGTGTCAACATCAAATATAACCATGCCGATAGTAAGGCCACTTACTTGGTTAGCTTAAGTCGTTGTCACGAATATATCCTTAATGAAAGTTCGATTCTGTCGTTATCCTTAATTAAAGTCCATTGAACTCCAAGTCAACCTATGTGAGCCCATGACATCAGTTTCGAGTTTGAATTTCTACAAAATTGTTTCTCTAATTTATATTGATCCATGTGTTATACTTCATGTGAACGTTAGAGTCTTTGCTTGAGTTAGGTCTTGAAATATTTATATATGTTTGTTATAGTATTATTTTCATACAAACCATTTAATACCCATTAAAATTTTCTAGATATTCTATTTTCTATTACAGTTTTTAATACTCTTTAACATTTTCCAGATAATTTCAATTATATTCACAATCTTCCCTCCCTGTCTCTGGCTGTATTTCCCTTCTTTTAATTATCCCCTGTGTTTGAGGATGACTTTTAATATCATTAAATAAAATAAAAGGAAACCACTGACCTCTTCAAATGCAAAATCTCTTTCTAGCAAAATATCTCTTGCTAGCCAAACTAAATCTGAACCTTTTTTTGTGTTTGTTTTTGCGGAGAGAAGAAATTCTGATAAGTTAAATCTGTTTAACCCTTCCTTTTTATTTTTGTTTATTACCTTTTCAATTACGTTAGCAATTATTTTGGCCAATTTAACTATTTTTTTCTGTTATTGAACCTGATTCTATTTTGGCCAATTGGATAAAGAAAGGAAGATCTGAGATATAACTTACAGAGAAATCTCAAATCTCTCTCCCATGTAAATCTTGATCATCTCTACAAACCCATCTCCTATAAATTTGATGCAGGCATTCAGTTTTCTCAAATCTGACATTTTTCATTTCTGTTTCATTTTTAGAGGAACTGTCAGGTGTGTTAAGGAAAGATTATTGGGGAGAGTGATTACAGTTAGTGGAGAGATGGGAATAATTATTTTTATTTACTTATTTATTAATTTTTTTTTTTTTACATAATAATATTTTTTTTTGTTTATAATAATTTTTATTTATTTATTTATTTATTTATTTTTGAGCTGCTACAATACTACTATCATAACTTAGCTTTTATGGCCATTCTAGAATCACGGTCATATGTGTAGGGGTGCTTTACCTTTACCTAAAATATAAGGGTAGTATGTGGCTAGTATTTTAAGAAATACTCAGTAACCCTACTATTGAGGTCAGATAATGCAAACAAATATATACATGATAGGACCTATGCTTTAAAACAATATAACATGACATTGGGCTCTTTCTAGTCTAGGTAGGGTTGGATGCGTGGTACTTTTTCTCACAAGGCTCACATGCGCACATGGACCCTTAAGGATGGACTCGTTTACATACCCCCAAGGCTTGACTCGTTGGGTTAAATGTGCTGACGCGCCGAACACCACGGAGGGAAAGACCCACATGATATCATGACGAACATAAATATCGAATGTACACATATGTACTAACATAACGAAGATGTATCATGATGCACATGATATACATAAATGCGTGAGGTCCCCATGGCTTAAAATCATAACATATAGTAAGAATCATTTCATTTATCCTTTTATTCATGTCATAGTACACATACGAGACATGTATGCATAGTATTCATCATGGCTTTCATCATGCATCATCATTAGTATAATATAATCTATAACATGGCTTTACTTTACAAGACATGACATAACATTAGGTATATAACATGTTTTAGTTCCTGCTTGCTACAAAATTTAATTCTAAAACTAAAACGTGATCCCCTAGTTCAAATTTGAACTATTGCTACAAAATTAACACAATGAACAAAAAGAGGGTTCAAGAATAGAACTTACTCGGATGACCTCCTTAAACGGCGATTCTTCCTTCAAAAAATTGATGTTGATATCCAACGCAAATTAGGCCATTGGATCCAATAACTCACTTCTATTTATGGTATATTTTTTTTCAGAACTTTGTTTTACTCCTTTATTACATTCTACCCCTTAAGTAACATTAATCCTCTAATTAAGACTTTGTTTATGATTGTATCTCCTAACCTTAGAAGTAAGATTATTTACTAAATATTTTTTATACTCAATATTTTCTATTTTTTAGGTAAAAGGCAAAGACATCTTAAGCAGCAAAGTGATTGCTATAGAAGTTGCGAGAGAGTTTCGATAGAGTTTTGTTTATATTTCAATTTTTCATCCTTTTAATATCTTATTCAAACATGTTTTTATTTGAAACAAGGATGGGTTTCATGTTATCGAAGTTTAAGGATCTAATTTATGTTTTAAAATTCCTTTTTGGGATCCTGAATAAAAGTCTTTTTTTTTGTTTTTTTAGATCTTTTATCTTATAACCATTTTCATCTTAAGTAAAATTTAAAAGACTTTCAAAGCATGCATGTAATAACAATCACAGTCTTGTCATGTTTTAGAAGTTGTATTGTTATGTCATACTAACATCAATATATACAAAAACTCATTGTTAACATATATTTGATTTACAATAGAATGTCGAAGAAACGGAGTGTATAAAGCAGTAAAAAAGTGCTTAAAATCGAAACCCTAATTCGGAAACTCCAAACCGGGACGTTTGAAACATGTGCTAAAAAAACCGAGTAACTGTCCATGTGTTTTCGAAACTTTTGTAGGAAATGATTAGGAATAATAAATAAGTATAGAATGTCGAAGAAACAAAGTGTATAAAACAAAGAAAAAGTGCTTGAAATCGAAACCCTAATTCGGAAACCCCAAACCGGGGCATTTGAAACACGTACTAAAAAAACCGAGTAACTTTCCATGTTTTTCGAAACTATTGTGGGGAATGATTAGGTATGATGATTTACAATAGAATGTCGAAGAAACGGTGTGTATAACGCAGTAAAAAAGTGCTTAAAATCGAAACCCTAATTCGGAAACCCTAAACCGGGACGTTTGAAACACATTATGCAAAAACCGAGTAACTTTCCATGTTTTTCAAAAATTTTTGTGAGGAATGATTAGGCATGATTATTAAGAATAGAATGTCGAAGAAACGGAGTGTATAAAGCAGTAAAAAAGTGCTTAAAATTGAGACACTAATTCGAAAACCCCAAACTAGGACATTTGAAACACGTGCTAAAAAACCTGATTAACTGTTCATATTTAAGAATCTTTTGTGGGGAATGATTAGGCATGATGATTTACAATAGAATGAACAAGAAACGGACGGTATATAAAAGTAAAAAGGTGAAAAAAATCAAAACCCTAATTCAGAAACCCCAAACTGGGACGTTTGAAACACGTACTAAAAAAACTGAGAACTGTCCATGTTTTTCGAAACTTTTGTGGGAAATGATTAGGCATGATGATTTAGAATAGAGTGTCGAAGAAACGGAATGTATAAAGAAGTAAAAAAGTACTTAAAATAGAAACCCTAATTCGAAAACCCCAAACCGGGACATTTGAAACACGTGATAAAAAAAATCAAGTAACTGATCATGTTTTTTGAAACTTTTGTGGGGAATGATTAGGCATGATGATTTATAATAGAATGTCAAAGAAACGGAGTGTTTAAAATCGAAACCCTAATTCGAAAACCCCAAACCAGGATGTTTGAAACACGTGTTAAAAAAACTGAGTAACTGTCCATGTTTTAAGAAACTTTTGTGTGGAATGATTAGGCATGATGATTTAGAATAGAATGTCGAAGAAACGGAGTGTATAAAGCAGTAAAAAAGTGCTTAAAATCGAAACCCTAATTCAGAAACCCCAAACCGGAACGTTTGAAATACGTGCTAAAAAAACTGAGTAACTGTCCATGTTTTTTGAAACTATTATTGGGAATGATTAGGCATGATGATTTAGAATAGAATGTCGAAGAAATGGAGTGTATAAAGTAGTAAAATGTGCTTAAAATCGAAACCCTAATTCGTAAACCCCAAATTGGGATGTTTAAAACACGTGCTTAAAAAAACCGAGTTACTATCCATGTTTTAAGAAAATTTTGAGGGTAATGATTAGACATGATGATTTACAATAGAATGTCCAAGAAACGGAGTATATAAAGCAGTAAAAAAGTGCTTAAAATCGAACCCTAATTCAGAAACCCCAAACCGGGATGTTTGAAACACGTGCTAAAAAAATCGATTAACTGAACATGTTTCTCGAAACTTTTGTGGGGAATTATTAGGCATGATGATTTAGAATAAAATTTCGTAGAAATGGTGTGTATAAAGAAGTAAAAAAGTGTTTAAAATCGAAACCCTAATTCGGAAACCCCAAACCGGGACGTTTGAGAAACGTGCTAAAAAAACCGAGTAATTGTCCATGTTTTAAGAAACTTTTATGTGGAATGACTAGGCATGATGATTTACAATAGAATGTCGAAGAAACGGAGTGTAAGTGCTTAAGATCGAAACCCTAATTCGGAAACCCCAAATCTGGATGTTTGAAACACGTGCTAAAAAAACTGAGTAACTTTCCATGTTTTAAGAAACTTTTGTGGGGAATGATTAGGTAGATGATTAAGAATAGAATGTCGAAGAAACGGAGTGTATAAAGCAGTAAAAAAGTGCTTAAAATCGAAACCCTAATTTGGAAACTCCAAACAGGGACGTTTGAAACACGTGCTAGAAAAACTGAGTAACTGTCCATATTTTTTGAAACTTTTGTTGAGAATGATTAGGCATGATGATTTAGAATAGAATGTCAAAGAAACAGAGTGTATAAAGCAGTAAAATGTGCTTAAAATCAAACCCTAATTCGGAAACCCCAAATCGGGACGTTTGAAACACGTGCTAAAAAAACCGAGTAATTGTCCATGTTTTTCGAAACTTTTGTGGGGAATTGTTAGAAATGATGATTTAGAATAGAATGTTGAATGAAAGGAGTGTATAAAGCAGTAAAAAAGCGTTTAAAATCGAAACCCTAATTCGAAAACCCCAAATCGGGACGTTTGAAACACGTGTTACAAAAACCGAGTAACTGTCCATATTTTTCGAAACTATTGTGTGGAATGATTAGGCATGATAATTTAGAATAGAATGTCGAAGAAACGGAGTATATAAAGCAGTAAAATCGTGCTTAAAATCGAACCCTAATTCGAAAACCCCAAACCGGGACGTTTGAAACACTTCCTAAAAAAACTAAGTAACTGTCCATGTTTTTCAAAACTTTTATGGGGAATGATTAGGCATGATGATTTAGAATAAAATGTCGAAGAAATGGAGTGTATAAAGCAGTAAAAAAGTGTTTAAAATCAAAACCCTAATTTGAAAACTCCAAACCGGGACGTTTGAAACACGTGCTAAAAAAACCGAGTAACTGTCCATGATTTAAGAAACTTTTGTGGGGAATGATTAGGCATGATGATTTAGAATAGCATGTCGAAGAATCGGGTCATTCTCGACATGGTTATCTCAATGCTTGAGAGCAAAAGGATGCCGAAGGAATTTTGGGCAGAAGCCGTGCAATGCACCATCTACGTACAAAATCGATGTCCACATGCAAAGTTAGATGATCAAACACCACAAGAGGCTTGGAGCGGACAAAAAGCCTACAATTTCTCACTCTCAAAGTGTTCGGTAGTGTGGCTTATTAATATGAATCCAACAACTGATCACTTTCATGTACCCGAACGAGCAATTACAAGAAGTAATACAAAGAAGATTCAAGAATCAAATCAAGAAAATAATAGGGTGGCTAATATTGGAAAGTAATTAGAAGACTTGCCTTTGGTAGTTGAATTATCAATTAAAGAAATTTATGGAATGTAATTAGAAGACTTTTTGTTAGTTGAAAATTACCAATTAAGGAAATTTATTAATGCCTTATTTGCTTCAATTGTATTTAATAGCATTTATTAGTAATTTGTGGTTGGTGGCTGAACTTTATTATGTTAGGGTTACCTTTTAGACCTATTTAAAGGCATGTAATACTGATGTTAGGGATTGGTTGAATACAGAAAAAACCTTTGTGTTTTCTTGATACCCTTTTGGTGTTATTCTTTTTCAAACCTTGCTTTAGGTTTGATGTTTAAACCTATTCATTGAATTAGTTTTGATCAAGCTAATTCTGGAGTGAATTGTCTTGGTATCTAAGAGTGACCATCATAGATTCCAAGTTCGATCTAAGAGTCATTCATCTTCTAACCAGCTCTTGGTTGGAATCAATCTGTTAAGTTCGCTTTCTCTGTGAACGTTTTGCAAGGATTCTAGAAGGACTTCTAGCTTTGCAAAATCCAGCATTGTTGGCGTTTATCATTTATGCTCACGTACCGGACCAACGAAGAACAAAGCTCGAAGACAAAAGAAAAAGGTATATCTTTATTTGCTATGATGAAAAGACAAAAGGATACAAGCTACTTTACCCGATTAGTAAGATGATGATAATGAGTCACAATGTGCGTGTAAATGAAGCAAGCGAATGGGATTGGAACAATTCGACGGAAGTATGATAAGAATCACGGTGTTCCAAATGGACCTATTGCCCAGAAGATTCAAAAAATGTTGATGCCAAGAAGATTCAAAAAATGTCGATTAAAAAATGTCAACAACAGAATTTTAACCTATCGCATTAGCCACTCAAGCACATCAACATTTGTTAGAAATAACTATTTTTAATTTCATAAATTATGTAAAAGTCAAATGGTCAATTTGACTTATTATTTTGTGGAGATTAAAGGGGATCGGGAATAAATCTCGTCCACAAACGTCTTTTGTCAGGAGACTATAAATACCCACAATATGTTATGTAAAATTCAGATTCGTAGATGAATGTAATTCAGATCTCAAATTGAGACGTTTTCCTTAGAAATTCGAGCATCATATTTGCTATTTCTAAGTTTCAAGCAAATGATATGATAAGGAATCAATACAAGGGGAATAAGATTCGGATTACCTTGTTGATCGAATATCTCAAGACAAGAACATTGTTTGAGATTCGAATCACTCCACAAGCAAGTTCGATCATGTCTAGCTTAAATGATTCTTGTTGATCAAATATCTCAAGGCAAGAACACTTGCTTGAGATTCGAATCACTCCACAAGCAAGATTGATCATGTCAAGCTTGAATGATTCTACATGCAACCTAAACTACATAGAATTGCAAAGAAACTTAGCCATTGGCTAAAGAAGATTACACATGCTTCTTTTACTACATTTTCCAAGTCTACCTTACAAATAAAACATACATGGCTTTATATAGCCTCAAAATGAAACTATTAAAGGCATTCCAAAAGTTGTAACATTCATCCTTACCGACCATAATTAGCCATTATGTAAATGTAACCTAAAGTAAAGAAAATGTCTTAAAATACAATAACTCTAAATTACTCTAAATTGTAACCCACCCAAAATTTATAACAATCAAACTTCATTCTTCTTCAATGGGGCATGAATTGAAACATCTTTTGATAATTTTGACAACCTTTTCTTCACATCTTCATTGAAGTATATTGTATGATTGATGTCTTTTGGTTCATATCATATTTTCTGCTATATTGTTCATAGCAATATTGTTTTAATGAATTTATTATGAACGTTTAAGTCCACGACATTGTTTATAAAATATTTTCATAGACTTTTCCACACGTATTAGCCATGTCATGCATGTAGTAGTATCTATATTTGATTAGGAAAATTAGGGTCGTATAGGCCTAGCCTTGTCACTACCTAGAGTACCACAAGTGGCACCATCGATGCCTCTAGTAGTGTCGGTCCCCACTACGACTACCTTAATGTGGGAGACCTTTCGTTTAATAAATATAGACTATGACAACCAAATAACGTGCGTAGGCAACCAACAACCCTAAGATGATGCAAGAGATGAAATAATTATGAAATTGTAAGAGAAACAACCTTTGTATCATCAATTGGACTGTTAAAGATCACGTGTTTATTTAGATTGCTATTAGCTAATATCTAATTAAATCTCCTTGTAGTTTGGAGTTGATTTAGTTTTTATTTGATTTAGTTTTAATTTGTTTACTGGTTTGTTACTGCACATTTATAGGTAGATTTTTTAATATCTTTTTATATTCTCTATATATATTTAGACCTTTCTTGGTCTTCATAATACAATTTTCTCTTTAACCATTCAATCACTCATTCTTTCACTAACAAATTGGTATCAAAGTCATCTTCTTAAGGATCTGTGAGATCAAAATGGAAGGAGAATCTAGTTTTTCAACTGTTGCACCACCAGTCTTCGATGGAGACAATTATCAAATGTAAAAAGTTCGTATGGAGACTTATTTGGAGGCTTTGGATATTTGGGAATCAATAGAAGAGGATTACGAGGTCCCTCCACTTCCAGCAAATCCTATTGTAGCATAAATCAAAGCACAGAAGGAAAAGTAGACAAGAAAATCAAAGGCAAAAGCTTGCCTATTTGCAACTGTATCTCAAATGATCTTCATGCGAATAATGTCTCTCAAAGCAGCAAAGGAAATCTGGGATTACCTCAAGGCTGAATATGAAGGAGATGAGAGGATTCGTGGAATGAAAGTCCGGAATTTGATTAGGGATTTTGAGTTTGTTGAAAATAACAATCGCTCTGATACCAACTTGTAGAAAATAGATGCTCGTTCTGAAATCAACTTGTTTAAATAACTCTCACGAACCTGTGAAGGAGGTGTCGAGAGGGGAGAGACAATGGGACAAAAGAAATTATGGAAAAACTCTTTTCTATTACACTGTACACTTTGCTTTCTCTCTCTTGTTCTTACTCTCTGCCTCTTGAATTTTACAATAAAAACGAATCAATTTATAGGGTTTCTAAGATATAAAATTAGCTATCCCATAACCCATTTTCTCCTGGAATGATTCTTTATTTCTTTGGCCTTTTCCTTCTTACAACTCAAATTTCAAAAGTCTTACTAAGTTTAACAAAATAAAAAACTACCATTCTTTTCTTTTTTTCATTTAAGTTTATTCCCAACAAAACTCCCTCATAAACTTCAATGCTCCTTCGTCTGTCGTGCCAATCGTCTTCTTGTATTTGTCAAAAATCACTTTTAGTAGCGGTTTTGTAAAGAAGTCCGCAACTTGATCCTGACTTGCCACATGCAGCAATTTCGCGTTTCCTTCCTTCACATGATCTCAGATTAAATTTAATCGAACGTCAATGTGTTTGCTTCTTTCACGGCTAGGTTCTCGAGCAACTCAATTGCTGATTCGTTGTCAACTTGTATTACGGTTGCACCTCGATGCTTTAGCTCCATCTTACTCAACAAGTTTCTAAGCCATATTGCGTGACACACACACCAAGATGCTGCTACATACTCAACTTCACACGTCGAGAGTGTCACAATCGGTTGTTTCTTTGAAAGCCAAGTAAATGATGTGTTGCCCATGAAGAATATTTAACCCGATGTACTTTTTCGATCATCTATGTCTCCGCACCAAGCACTGTCAGAGTAATCGACTAACTTGTAATATTATGTTTTTGAGTAGAATAACCCAAGTGACAACGTTCCTTGGACGTATCGTAGGACTCGCTTCAACGCCTTTCAATGTGAATAAATTGGCATGGGTGAGAGTGGGTGAGAGTGGCTCTAGTTCGCCGACTCAATAGGCCTCCCATTTCAGGGGTAAGACTGGGTGAATGGCTGGGGACGTGGGGTGCAAGATGGAATTCACTCCTACCCACTTTTAGAGATAGAAGAAAGGTAGTTCCCTTAAGCACTAACTTCAGGTCTTGAACAAGGGGCCCCACCCTCTCATTGGCCTGAGAGGGATTCGGTTTACTGGTTGGACCACAAACCAATTGTTCATTAGAGAATCAGTGAGACATAAGGAACAAGAAGTAACTTTAGGGGTAAAACAGTAAATTGACCCAGCTCTAGTTACGAACAACCTGTGAAGGATCGACTTACTAATCATGGTTATATCAAATGGACAGAAATATATCTATAGTGAGGGGAGTGCAACTACTAGGCTATAGTGGAGTGTCCTAGTAGTTAACGAATGTTGGTTAACAAGGTTAATGAGTTTAGCCGGTTAATCTTGGATTGTTGGAGCCCATGATCTATAGGTTCATTAGGTCCCTCTGCTAGCTCATATCGGACTAAACCATAGAAAGTGTGACGAGTGAGTTCGAAGTGTTCGAATTCAAATTAGGGAATATGCGCTACATATATACGATATATTTAACCGCATTTTTGTTTTATTTACGAATTAAACAAAAGGAGAGAATCTGAGATATTTAAATAAGATTTAAATATCTTAATCAATTATGTGTCGGAATTGATTGGGATTGGCATTTGAATTAATATTAAATATTAATTAAATATTTTAATTAATCATTTAATGTTACTTTAATTTGAAATTCATTATTCAAATTAATTGTTGAATTAAAATGAAGAAAGTCAAAATGTTGACTTCATTTAATAGAAAAATCCACGTTAGTGAAATTTTGAGGTGTCAAAATTTGGTTTAACCAAACTTGCATGCTTGCCAAATAAACCCCACAAGTTTGAGTGGAATTTTGAGTGTCAAAATTTGGTTAACTCAAACATGCATGCTTGCCACATAATCCCAAACATTTGAGTGAAATTTTAAGTGTCAAAATTTGGTGATCTCAAATTTGTATGAACATGCAAACATGACTCTTTAAATAGAGTGATCATGGTACATGGAAGGTCTTCTTCTTCTTGGTGAAAAACCTTGAGAAAAACCTCTCACAAACACTCTCTTCCCATATACAAAATCCCTCCCAAGTTTAGTCACTCACCGGATTCCACAATCCCGTTCTAAGGCCGGAGGATAGTGGAGAAGACACTAGTGGTGGTTCAAAACCGGTTCGTGAGGAAAAAGAAGTTTGAACTACAAAAGGTTAGTATTCAAACTCATTAAGTTTTAATACTTATGAACATGCTAGTTATTTATTATAATTGATGTTCTAAAAGTGCCTAAGATCCAAATTGTTTCCGCATGTGTTATATTAACACCATCATCTTCATCATCGGAAATTTTTGAGTCTGTTGGTGCATTTGTTGGTGCAGCGACTGATGATTCTCCTACTTCTATATTGACTTTCGTCGAATTATTTCAATCCCATTCACTTGCTTCATTTACTCGCACATTGTGACTCACTATCATCATCTTGCTAATCGGGTCAAGTAGCTTGTATCCTTTTCTCTTCTCATCATATCAAATAAAGATATACCTTTTGCTTTTGTCTTTGAGCTTCGTTCTTCGTTGGTCTGGTACGTGAGCATAAGCCACACTACCGAACACTTTGAGGTGAGAAATTGTAGGCTTTTGTCCGTTCCAAGCCTTTTGTGGTGTTTGATCATCTAACTTTGCATGTGGACATCGATTTTGTACGTAGATGGTGCATTGCACGACTTCTGCCAAAAATTCCTTCGGCATCCTTTTGCTCTTAAACATTGAGAGAACCATGTCGAGAATGGCCCAGTTCTTTCTCTCGACCACACCATTTTATTGAGGGGTGAACGATGCAGTTAAAAATTGCCTTATGCCTTGCTCCTCGCAGTACTCCATCAAAGCCGTCGAAGTATACTTGCCACCTCTATCGGATCGTACAGCTTTGATGTGTCTACCAGTTTCCTTAACCATCATTACTTTGAACTTTTTAAACACCTCGAATGCCTTGGATTTTTCTTTTAGAAAGTAAGCCCAAGTTTTTCGTGAGTAATCATTGATAAAGGAAATGAAATACCTCTTTCCGCTGAAGGACTCGGGGTTAATTGGTCCACATATATTTGTATGGATCAACTCGAGACGTTAGTTGGAAGGAGGAACGAAACATTATTTTTTTCGATTTTAAGCACTTTTTTACTACTTTATACACTCCGTTTCTTCGACATTCTATTCTAAATCATCATCCCTAATCATTCCCCACAAAAGTTTCGAAAAACATGTTCAATTACTCGATTTTTGTACCACGTGTTTCAAACGTCCCGATTTGGGGTTTTCGAATTAGGGTTCGATTATAAGTACTTTTTTACTGCTTTATACACTCCGTTTCTTCGACATTCTATTCTAAATCATCATGCCTAATCATTCCCTGGAAAAGATTCTTAAACCATGGAAAGTTAATCGGTTTTTTTAGAACGTGTTTCAAACGTCCCGGTTTGGGGTTTTCGAATTAGGGTTTCGATTTTAAGCACTTTTTTACTGCTTTATACACTCGGTTTCTTAGATATTCTATTCTAAATCATCATGCCTAATCATTCCCCACAAAAGTTTCTTAAAACAAGGACAGTTACCTGGTTTTTTTAGCACATGTAATCAAACGTTCCGTTTTGGGGTTTTCGAATTAGGATTTCGATTTTAAGCACATTTTTACTGCTTTATACACTCCGTTTCTTCGACATTCTATTCTAAATCATCATGCCTAATCATTTCCCAAAAAAGTTTTGAAAAACATGGACAGTTACTCGGTTTTTTTAGGGTGTGTTTCAAACGTCCTGGATTGGGGTTTCCAAATTAGGGTTTCGATTTTAAGCACTTTTTTACTGCTTTATACACTGTATTTCTTCGACATTCTATTCTAAATCATCATGCGTAATCACTCACCACAAAAGTTTCTTAAAACATGGACAGTTACTCGGTTTTTTTAGCACGTGTTTTAAACGTCCCGGTTTGGGGTTTCCGAATTAGGGTTTCGATTTTAAGCACTTGTTTACTTCTTTATACACTCCGTTTCTTCGACATTCTATTCTAAATCATCATGCCTAATCATTATCCACAAAAGTTTTGAAAAACATGGACAGTTACTAGGTTTTTTAGCACGTGTTTCAAACGTCCCCGTTTGGGGTTTCCGAATTAGGGTTTCGATTTTAAGCACTTTTGCAATGCTTTGTACACTCCATTTCTTCGGCATTCTATTGTAAATCATCATAACTAATCACTCCCACAAATGTTTCGAAAAATATGTTCAATTACTCGGTTTTTTAGCATGTGTTTGAAACGTTTCGTTTTAGGGTTTCCGAACTTGGGTACGATTTAATACACTTTTTTACTGCATTATACACTCCGTTTCTTCGACATTCTAGTGTAAATCATCATGCCTACTCACTCCCCACAAAAGTTTCGAAAACCATGGACAGTTACTCGATTTTTTTGGGTGTCACAAACTTTGTGGAGCTGGGCATCTATAGACATTACATCAATGATGCATTTACGAAGTGTGGACTGTACTGTCAATTGAGCTAGTTGTGCGGTGATGTTCTTAACTACTATATCAATCCCAGCACATCGGATCTCATCTTAGCTTGCTCTATTGAGTGACCAACGCAGAGGTGTGAGCTGTATTCCTACTCAAGGTATCAGCTACCACATTAGCCTTGCCAGGATGATATAGGATCTTAACATCGTAGTCTTTCACTAGCTCGAGCCACCTCCTTCGTCTCATATTCAGCTCCTTCTCGGTGAAAAGAAAATATTTAAGGTTCTTGTGGTCAATGTACACTTGATTCTCTCACCATACCGATAATGCCGCCATGTCTTCGGTGCAAACACCATGACAGCTAGCTCCAAGTCATCGGTAGGATAATTCCACTCATATTCCTTTAACTGGCTAGAGAAACGAACACAATTAATTACTAATTCTGCATAAGCACACAACTCAAACCCTTAGTTGAGGCGTCACTGAACACAATGAGGTTGCCTATTCCATAGGGCATTGTGAGGACTCATGTAGTCACCAACCTCCTATTCAACTCTTGGAAGCTCTCTTCACAAGCTAGAGAGTCCACACAAAGGGCTTCCCCTTTTTGGTAAACTGAGTCATCGCTGTCGATATTTTTGGGAAGTCTTGGACAAATCTCCTGTAGTAGCTAGCCAAACACAAAAGGCCTCTAACCTCTATCCATAGTTGTCAGCCTTGGCCACCACATGACAGCTTCAACCTTAGCTGGATCCACAATAATTTCCCCTCTTGAGACCACATGTCATAAACATGCTACTTCTCACGGCCAAAATTCACACTTACAAAACTTGACATACAACAGGGGCATTCTCAACACGGTTAAAATCATTTGCAGGCAATCTTCATGCTCTGCCTTGGTCTTAGCAGGGTCCACAGTTATTCCCTGACTAGATACCACATGTCCAAGGAAGGCCACCTCTTACAGTCATAATTCGCACTTCGTGAAACTAGCATATAACAGGTAGGTTCTCAGTAGAATTAAAACGTTCCTCGTGCTCCACTTCAAACTTAGAACACACCAGGATGTCGTTAATGAACATAATCCAGAACTCCTCATTTGTACATCAACTCCATGAATACTACGAGGGTGTTAATTAACCCAAAGGACATGACTATGAACTCATAATGTTCATAGCGGCTTCTAAAGGTTGCTTTAGGTATTAAACCTCTTTAATTCTCGTCTGGTGATATCCTTACCTTATCAAGACGTTCTTTACTACTTCTCCAAAATAGCCTCGTAGTTTCCTCTCATTTGCCCAACTTTCTTCTCAGCGAGACGTCCTGTTACGTAACTCGCTTGAGTACTAATACTCATCTGGGCCAAGTACGGGCTCTTTGGGAGTAAAGGATCCTTGCATAAGTTCTCTATGTTCACCTAGGCTAGCCCCTGTAGTGTCTTTTATGACTAAGCTAGTCACATTTTCCCTCATAGTGATATCTCATCACTGGCTTTTTCAAGCACGTTAACCTTTCAAGTTTTTGTACAGGATCCTAGGGAACTCTCTAAAAACTCTTATTTGGTAGCTAGCCTCCCTCAAACTCTGAGGATTCTACGTTCAGTATCTTCTCTAAGACATATCATGTCTTTGCTATTCTTACCTGTTTACAAGTTACCATCTCACTATCCTTCAGGTAGTTTCTAAAATCACGTTGTTTGGAAGTTCTACCTCTACTTGAGAATGCTTCACAAGTCTGGCATTACACTCGTGTATGAAACTGGAGTTCTACTCTTTGTAATCCGGATAACCTACACAAGGGTAGTTCTTACTAACACCCATCTGAACTTTCTTCCTTCAGACGATGAAGGCATGGCCATAGCTAGACCTCTTTTCTTGCCGTTCTCAACCCTGAGGTTCGCTGGACTACCTTGACAGTTCTATGTCCTTCACCTTGTGAGCAGACATGCCCTGACCAAAGGATAGGTTATAACACAAGTTTATGGTCCTGATAACCACTGGTTGCTTTTGGACTTGGTCCTCTCCACCAAGGTCCAAAGCGACTTGTCATTCATTACGTGATCCTTCAGTACGAATATCCTACACCCCATGACTCTTTAGTGGCATAAAAGCGCACATCTCACTTATGGAAGTCAATAACTCTGATCTTATATCATGATGACTCCAACCAACCTTGAAGCCATGGCCTCCATAACTTCACTCTCTCTGGTGGTGAATCTTATTTCTCGACTTCCAACTTAACCAAACTCACTCGTGAAAATGGTTTGTTTGAGGGGTGCTTAATTCTTACAGTGGCCGCCTTACTTGTAAGAACGATATTGTTTGGGTCTACTATGTGGTTTGCACCAAGGCAAATCTATACTGTCTAGGCCTACGTGGCCTCTACGGAGACATGCTTGACATCTAGGCTTATGGTTACAGGAGGCTGAGTCCTAGGTAATTCACCTCATACTAAGCCTTGGAAAAGTCTCATGTACATCTTTGGACGTTTCGCACTCAGCGGCATCACTTCTCTGTCTTCCTAAGGCTAGTAAGTTATAACATGACCCCTCTTGGCCTCCTCACAATAACTCAAATATAGCATCGACGTATAGAGTGAACATTCATTATTTATCACCCTAAGGCATAATTACAGCTACCACGTAACCCAAGACAAACATCAAGTTCACATGTTTTACATCATATCAAAACCTACTAAAAGGGTTAGACTACATACCTGGTCGCAGCGAGGCGTATCGTCAAGCTGAGTCACAGAGGTGTATGACTCTCTATCCTAGAAAAAGTCTACAGAATCTAAAACTTGACTGCTCTGATACCAATCTGTCACGACCCGGTTTTTTAGCCTTCGAAAAATCAAATCGTGACTAAAAAGACAAAATCGAAAATAAACAGAAAGAAAAGAAGAGAAAAGTAAAGTAAAGTAAAAGGTAAAAATATCATTTAATTAAAACAAAATAGAGAAAAGTTTTGTTTCAAATTAATAAAAAGGAATTATAAGAATAAAATGAAATACAAAATACTCTATAAGATCGACAAGGGACCGACACTCCGGAACGACACCCCTCTATGACAGTGCAGCTCTCGGACACCTCCCCACTTCGACCGGTACCTGAAAAAAAGAAAGGAAAACGGGGTGAGTATAAAAATATACTTAGTAAGCAACCTACTTGTAGGCTCTTAATCGCATCCAAGTTTAGGAGAGAACCACCAACTATACTCTAGACCCTAGAGTCTCCATACTCTCAGTACACAGATCGGGGTGGAAGGACTTAACCTTTGAAGTGGTATTTCAGCGTTTGAGGATGAGGTGCTCCCTCATAACTACATATACCCCTCGTACAACCCAGCTAGAACTAGTCACTGCATGGTCAACGTCCTTCCACAGGACGGACCCATCATGCAGGCGACCTTGACCCACTCGCGTGATCAACATCTTACCATAAGACGGATCCCCATGCAGAGTAGTCAATCTACCACTGAGTAACACTTCCCTAACAGGCGTCTCACCAAGCTCAACAGTACCACACCGGAGTAGGAAGGAAAGAGTAACACCTCCCTAACTGGCGTCTTGATAGGATAAGGAAATCAATACAAGGGGAATAAGATTCGGATTACCTTGTTGATCGAATATCTCAAGACAAGAACATTGTTTGAGATTCGAATCACTCCACAAGCAAGATCGATCATGTCTAGCTTGAATGATTCTTGTTGATCAAATATCTCAAGGCAAGAACACTTGCTTGAGATTCGAATCACTCCACAAGAAAGATTGATCATGTCGAGCTTGAATGATTCTACATGCAACCTAAACTACATAGAATTGCAAAGAAACTTAGCCATTGGCTAAAGAAGAGCACACATGCTTCTTTTACTACATTTTCCAAGTCTACCTTACAAATAAAACATACATGGCTTTATATAGCCTCAAAATGAAACTATTAAAGGCATTCCAAAAGTTGTAACATTCATCCTTAATGACCATAATTAGCCATTATGTAAATGTAACCTAAAGTAAAGAAAATGTCTTAAAATATAATAACTCTAAATTGTAACCCACCCAAAATTTATAACAATCAAACTTCATTCTTCTTCAATGTGGCATGAATTGAAACATCTTTTGATAAGAATCACGGTCCAAATGAACCTATTGCCAAGAAGATTCAAAAAAATAT
Source organism: Cucurbita pepo subsp. pepo (assembly GCF_057944985.1). Taxonomy (NCBI): domain Eukaryota; kingdom Viridiplantae; phylum Streptophyta; class Magnoliopsida; order Cucurbitales; family Cucurbitaceae; genus Cucurbita; species Cucurbita pepo. Next base: position 6,175,020 of record NC_141805.1, on the reverse strand, counting down.
GTCAACAACAGAATTCGAACCTACACGCAAAGAGCTCAATTGATTTCAAGTCTGCCGCATTAGCCACTCAAACACATCAACATTTGTTAAAAAAAAACTATGTTTAATTTGATAAATTATGTAAAAGTCAAATGGTCAATTTGACTTATTCTTTGTGGAGATTAAAGGGGATCGGGAATAAATCCCGTCCAAAAATATCTCGAATGAATCCCGTCCACAAACGTCTTTTGTCGGGAGACTATATGTAAAAATCAGATTCGTGTATGAATGTAATTCAGATCTCAAATTGAGACGTTTTCCTTAGAAACCCGAGCATCATATTTGCCGTTTCTATGTTTCAAGCAATTTTTGTGGTAGAATTGCACCCGAGCCATTCAATCAAGTCTTGATCAAGTTCGATTGTGGAGTGACTCAATTTAGAACAAGGTTTCCAAATCTTTCTTCTAGATCTTCGATCATAAGAGGTAATCTAATTCTAGCCTTATCTCTTGGTTGATCCAAATTTCGTATAAGGAGATGTTAATTACTTTGATTCAAGGGTTCTTGCTTCAACAAAAGCTTGGATCGTTGGGCTGAGGATTAGGGTTGCCTTATCATCTTTTGATAATTTTGACAACCTTTTCTTCACATCTTCATTGAAGCATATTGTATGATTGATGTCTCTTGGTTCATATCACGTCTCGCCTAGCTCAACGGTACCACACCGAAGTAGGAAGGGAAGAGTAACATCTCCCTAACTGGCATCTCGCCTAGCTCAACAGTACCACACCGGAGTAGGAAGGGGAGGGTGACATCTCCCTAACTGACGTCTCGCCTAGCTCAACAGTACCACACTAGAGTAGGACGGGAAGCGGGGCATACTCGAACGCTAAACCAGATACTATCGGCTAAGAGGTCATCTGTCTACACCTCGGGGTCCTAATGTGGTTCTCTATATCTCAAGAGTAGTTAAAACTATTGAGTTAGGAGTCCTAGCTTCCAGATTCACTCAATCAAGACTTCTAAGTTCATAACAATCCAGGGTTAAAGGGTCTCTCCCTCTAAGCGTCGCTCATGACACCATGGACTGTAACATCAGGAGGATCCCCTAACTAAACCCAACTCAATCCCTACAAGAGTTCACCATAGGCGTAGCACAACACTACAGCTTATCAATCATATCATAAGTTCACACAATCATTCAACAGGAGTTTATGTATGATTAACAATGCATACAATCATACAAGCTCAACAGGGCGGTAACATCCATCAATACCCGGAGCACAAATACATAAATTATTTAACAAGAGTTTATGTATTGATAAGGCAACCCTAATCCTCAGCCCAACGATCCAAGCTTTTGTTGAAGCAAGAACCCTTGAATCAAAGTAATTAACACCTCCTTATGTATTTGAGTATGTTAATCAAGAGAGGATTGAGCTCATAATCCGTGAAGGAAGTCTTGATCGATTCAGATCGAAAATAGGAGTTCCAGTCTTCACCAACGTGGATAGATGAGAGGAAGAAGTCGAACGACGGAGGGCTGCATGTCAGGCAGGGAGAGGGCCGCGCGTCGCCGGAAAGATGGGACACGTGTCCGGCGTGTATTGGCAGAGAAATTCAAGGAAATACTTCGCGTCGGGCAGGATTCGAAGGCCGGCAGCCCGCTACCCGAGTCCACGACCTAATAACCCGTGCGTGACCCGGATTCCCGACCCAGCTTCTCGTGCCATGCGTCAGCGTAAGAGAATTCAGATTTCCAGCGCGTTCTTCCAGTTTCGAACCAACGACCCCAACCTCGGCTGACCAACAACATTGCACCACGTGGCGACAAACCAGCGCGCGACTCCTTCCCCTCATGCGCGTCCGTACGCGCGCGTGCATGTGCGCGTGGGTGACTCCCTCTGGCGCGTGAGCGCCTGAACCAGCGCGTGAAACTCTGTTTTTATCCCGATTTGACTTCCGTTCGACTATTTTTCATCCCCGTTTTGATACTGATCTAAGTCTAACTTGATTTAGGACCTATTAGCAAACTTTCAAGAATTTTGGGCTCTTAATTAGCCAAAAAGTAAGCTTCAAAGGGCACGTTTCATTCCTGTACGTAACCACACGGATTTAGGAAGTAATACTTGTAGGGTGCACTTGGTTTTGCATGCATGCTACAGCAGATTATCCCTGGGTGGCTAGATCTAATGATCCTCTGTACTTAAGGAATTAAAATTTTATCTGTTGGACTTGCTGCCTTGATGAGATTTCTACTCCATGTTGGTATGCTTGCTGGTCTATCTTACTACTTCTTTTATCTGTTCATACTATGTTGTCGGATGGGAGAGTTTGTGTATCTGCGCTCCGGGTGTTGATGGATGTTACCCGCCCCGCTGAGCTTGGACGATTGTATGCATTGTTAATCATACATAAACTCCTGTTGAATAATTTGTGTATCTACGCTTCGGGTATTGATGGATGTTACCGCCCCGTTGAGCTTGTATGATTGTATGCATTGTTAATTATACATGAACTTCCGTTGAATAATTTGTGTATCTGTGCTCCGGGCATTCTTAATTATACATGAACTTACTAGGGAGAGGTTTCCACACCCTTATAAAAAAAAAATGTTTCGTTCCTCCTTCCACCCAAGCACCACAAGCCCACCCCGTCAAGGTAGCGACCATCACTCCCCCAGTGCTCCAGGGACACCCTCAAGCTCGGCGTCTGCGCCGACTTGCTGGACGATCTAGTGCACGTAGTGATCGGCTCACCACCAAAATCCCCATGCTGCACCCTAATCCAAGGCCTTGTTGACTTGGAAGCTGTTGTGTGCCTTTGCACTGCGGTGAAGGCCAGAGCCTTGGGTCTCAAGATTGATCTCCCAGTTTCCCTCAGCTTACTTTTGAACTACGGTGGAAAGAAGGTTCCGTCCGGCTTCCATGTCATGTTTAAATAATCAGTTTGGTCGTATGTCGTGTTATGATGGGTTTGGAAATCTTCTCAGAATTTCACCATCTTTTTACAGTTTCATTACAATGCAATGTTACATAATGGTACGTAGTTTTTTTTTTTTTCAAATAAACAACAAATATGAACCAAAAGACATCAATCATACAATATACTTCAATGAAGATGTGAAGAAAAGGTTGTCAAAATTATCAAAAGATGTTTCAATTCATGCCACATTGAAGAAGAATGAAGTTTGATTGTTATAAATTTTGGGTGGGTTACAATTTAGAGTAATTTATAGTTATTGTATTTTAAGACATTTTATTTACTTTAGGTTACATTTACATAATGACTAATTATGGTCATTAAGTATGAATGTTACAACTCTTGGAATGCCTTTAATAGTTTCATTTTGAAGCTATATAAAACCATGTAGGTTGTATTTGTAAGGAAGACTTGGAAAATGTAGTAAAAGAAGCATTTGTGCTTTTCTTTAGCCAATGACTAAGTTTCTTTGCAATTCTATGTAGTTTAGGTTGCATGTAGAATCATTCAAGCTCGACATGATCAACCTTGCTTGTGGAGTGATTCGAATCTCAAGTGTTCTTGCCTTGAGATATTTGATCAACAAGAATCATTCAAGCTAGACATGATCGATCTTGCTTGTGGAGTGATTCGAATCTCAAACAATGTTCTTGCCTTGAGATATTCGATCAACAAGGTAATCTGAGTCTTACTCCCCATGTAGTGATTCCTAATCATATCAACACCGTTGTTCGTCTGTTCTTGTGTCTTATTACAAATTTGACGATGCATATGTTTGAAACCTCAAATCTTGTTACACCTATGTTACTTGCATGAAATCATAATAAACCCTTAACTTCAAAATTTTCATGACGAAAATTTAAAGAGAGTAATATTAACACTCAAGTTATAAATGACAATGTTGACGAAAAATGTAGAGACCTCAATTTAATGAAAATATGGATGTCAGTGTAACAGCCCAAGTACGCCACTAGTAGATATTATTCGTTTTGAGTCATGATGTTTCGCCGTCAGCCTTACGGTTTTAAAACATGTTTGTTAAGGAGAGGTTTTCACATTCTTATAAAGAATGCTTCGTTCTCCTCTCCAACTGATGTGGGATCTCACAATCCACCCCCTTGGGGGCTAGCGTCTTTGTTGCCACTTGTAATAGCCTTGGTGTCTGGCTCTGATGCCATTTGTAATAGCCTAAGCTTACCGTTAGCAGAGATTATCTACTTTGGCCCGTTACGTATCGCCGTTAGTCTCACGGTTTTAAAATGTGTCTGTGAGAGATGTTTCCACATTATTTTAAGAAATGTTTCGTTCTCTTTCTCAACCGACGTGAGATCTCATAGTCCATGGGAACTTTTGAAAAATTTATAAGAATAGTTAAACCGTCGTATAAGAATTTACTATTGTAAACGAGGAAGAGGACTATTATTAATAGTATGTGTTGATATTTTTATTAAATATAAGGTTAATTTTATACAATATGATTAAAAAGTGGATTTGGTTGACAATATTAGATATCGACATATTAATGAAAAAAGAATACAATCGTCCGTGTTAATACTTTCGGTCAGGGTCAATAAAAAGATGATGAATAATTCGTGGTTCACTAAGCTGGGCAATTAATTTTTTTTTCTAATAATTATTCATTACAACCTTTTCATAATTTTTGAATTGTTAACCATTAAAATTCATATTAATTACATCATCATATGCCTCTTTTATCTCGAGTTAATAATAAGTATTTTAATATATTTAAAATCGTAAAATAGGTTCATGACACTATGGGGTTCCGCTGACGTCCAAACGTCGTTACATATTAGCTTGATTAGAGGGTCCAGGCGAGCGCCCGGAGGATTCACACTCGCACGTGTGGGTCGTGTGTAAAGAAGTACTACACATCCAATTTGTTCGAGATTAGAAGTCACTCCTAGATGAGCTAGAGCTCGATTCCAAGAGCATGTTGCATGTGTTTGCATCAGCATGACCCCTACAGTGGATCACTTACTGAGTATTCTTCGAAATACTCAAGCCGTGTGCCAAATATCATTTTTCAGGTAAAGAGAAGACGCCCATGTACGGACGACGACGACATCGAAAATAGATACTGTGGCACGTGCATAAGGTAGTTGCATGTTTAAATTCTTAGTCTTAGGTTAGTATATGACGCTTTTATTTCATTATTTAAATTATTTCATTTGTAATCGTTTTTGTTTTAATTTTAAATTCCAACGTTATGTTTTGAAACATGTAAGACCTACAATGTGTTCTAGTAGTTTGAAGTGTTCTGAATGTGTTTTAAATTTTCCGTTATTTATGATGAGTATCTAAGAGTAATATTCCGCATTTAAGAGATAAGCATGAGACTTAGTAGCGACTCTGAGTATGTAGAAATTTAGGATCGTTACATAAAACATTAACTTGAGACTAAAGGAGAAGCTAAACCTTAATGGGAATGAGTGAATAAAAAATAAAATACGAGAAACACCAAACCGAATCAAATAAGTTAACAAATCAAAATTTGTTACCCATGCAGTATTAGGAAGCCATGACAAAGGGATGAAGCAGTAAAAAAGTGCTTAAAATCAAAACCCTAATTCGGAAACCCCAAACTAGAACGTTTGAAACACGTGCTACAAAAATGGGGTAATTGTCCATGTTTTTCGAAACTTTTGTGGGGAATGATTAGACATGTTGATTTAGAATAGAATGTCGAAGAAAAGGAGTGTATAAAGCAGTAAAAAAGTGCTTAAAATCGAAACCCTAATTTGGAAACCCCAAACCGGGACATTTGAAACACGTGCTACAAAACTGGGTAACTGTCCATGTTTTTCAAAATTTTTGTTGGCAATGATTAGGCATGCTGATTTAGAATAGAATGTCGAAGAAACGGAGTGTGTAAAAAAGTAAAAAATTACTTAAAATCGAAACCCTAATTCGGAAACCCCAAACTAGGACGTTTGAAACAAGTGCTGAAAAACCGAGTAACTGTACATGTTTTAAGAAACTATTGTGGGGAATGATTAGGCAGATTATTTAGAATAGAGTGTCAAAGAAACGGAGTGTATAAAGCAGTAAAAAAGTGCTTAAAATTGATACCCTAATTCAGAAACCCCAAACCGAAACTTTTGAAACACGTGCTACAAAAATCAAGTAACTATCCATGTTTTTCGAAACTTTGGTGGGGAATGATTAGGCATGCTGATTTAGAATAGAATGTCGAAGAAACAGAGTGTAAGCAGTAAAAAAGTGCTTAAAATTGAAACCCTAAATCGTAAACCCCAAACCGATACGTTTGAAACACGTGCTACAAAAACTGGGTAACTATCCATGTTTCTCGAAACTTTTGTGGGGAATGTTTAGGCATTACGATTTAGAATAGAGTGTCGAAGAAACGAAGTTTATAAAGCAGTAAAAAAGTGCTTAAATCGAACCCTAGTTCGGAAACCCCAAACCGGGACGTTTGAAACACGTGCTGAACAAATCGATTAACTGAACATGTTTGTCGAAACTTTTATGGGGAATTATTAGGCATGATCATTTAGAATAAAATTTCGTAGAAATGGAGTGTATAAAGCAGTAAAAAAGTGTTAAAAATCGAAACCCTAATTTAAAAACCTCAAACCGGGACGTTTGAAACACGTGCTAAATAAACCGAGTAACTGTCCATGTTTTAAGAAACTTTTGTGGGGAATGATTAGGCATGATGATTTGGAAAGAATGTCGAAGAAATCAAGGGTATAAAGCAGTAAAAAAGTGCTTAAAATCGAAACCCTAATTCGGAAACCCCAAACCGGAACGTTTGGAACACTTGCTACAAAAACTAGGTAATTGTCCATGTTTTTCGAAACTTTTGTGGGAATGATTAGGCAGGCTGATTTAGAATAGAATGTCGAAGAAACGGAGTGTATAAAGTAGTAAAAAAGTGCTTAAAATCGAAACCCCAATTCAGAACCCAAAAAATGGGACGTTTGAAACACGTGCTACAAAAATCGGGTAACTGTCCATGTGTTTCGAAACTTTTGTGGGAAATGATTAGGCATGATGATTTAGAACAGAGTGTATAAAGCAGTAAAAAAGTGCTTAAAATCGAAACCCTAATTCAGGAACCCCAAATTGGGATGTTTGAAACACGTGCTAAAAAAACCGAGTAACTGTCCATGTTTTTCGAAACTTTTTGATAAGGCAAGCGTAATTCTCAGCCCAACGATCCAAGCTTTTGTTGAAGCAAGAACCCTTGAATCAAAGTGATTAACACCTCCTTATACGAATTTTGGATCAACCAAGAGATAAGGCTAGAATTAGATTACCTCTTATGATCGAAGATCTAGAAGCAAGATTTGGAAACCTTGTTCTAAATTGAGTCACTCCACAATTGAACTTGATCAAGGCTTGATTGAATGGCTCGGGTGCAATTCTACTACAAGAATTGCTTGAAACTTAGAAATGACAACTATGATACTCGAATTTCTAAGGAAAACGTCTCAATTTGAGATCTGAATTACACTCATCCACGAATCTGAATTTTACATAATATATTGTAGGTATTTATAGTCTCCTGACAAAAGACGTTTGTGGACGGGATTTATTCGAGATGTTTGTGGATGGGATTTATTCCCGATCCCCTTTAATCTCCACAAAGAATAAGTCAAATTGACCATTTGACTTTTACATAATTTATCAAATTAAACATAGTTTTTTTCTAATAAATGTAGATGTGCTTGAGTGGCTAATACAACAGGTTTTAAATCAATTGAGCTCTCCGCGCATAGGTTCGAATTCTGTTGTTGACATATTTTTTTGAATCTTCTTGGCAATAGGTCCATTTGGAACACCGTGATTCTTATGATCTTCCCCCTTTTTAGAAGAATTCGTCCTCGAATCAGAAAAAATCATCACCTTCTTTCCGTCACCTCCTTTTGAAATGTTTTGATCAAATCTGCATGTTTCACTCACAAAAATATTAGAAGGAAATTAGTAGGAGATCAAATCTGCATGTTTCACTCACAAAAATATTAGAAGGAAATTAGTAGGAATAGGGAGCATATGAAGTGTGTTAAATCCATAAACTACTTTCTTAAAGAATAAGTCAGCAGCATGCTTTGCATCATCCATAAATCTATCTGCCACATGCTTCATCTTCGGCCAACAAAAGTGTTTATGCAACATCTTATAAACTTATTAATCCTAAGATGTCCCATTAAGGCACCACCATATGCTTCTCTCAAAAACAAATCTTTTATAGAGCACTTAGTAATTAAAAATTTATGAAACACATAATAATCATCCACCACTTTTTTTTGCACGACAAGATGCATAAATAGTTCTAAAGTCTTGGTCATCTCTATATAATTCACTAATATGCTCAACTCCAAGAATTTTTGCAGTAAGAAAAGTAAAGAGATCATACCATTTTAGATAACACATGAGCTACTGTATTATCCTTACCTTGCTTATACTTGATGACATACGAAAATGTTTCAATAAATTTCACCCACTTTGCATGTCTACGGTTTAGTTTTCTTTGACCCTTCACATACTTCAAGTTTTCATGATCAAAGTGGATCACAAATTCTCTAGGCCATAAGTAGTGTTGCGGCACATGCAATATATGAACTACAAACAATTCTTTATCATAGGTAGGGTATTTCAATGTTGCCCCATTTAGTTTTTCACTAAAATACACTAACAAAGAACTTCATACATAATCCTCCTCCATTTAGTTTCTTTCTTTCCTCCAACTTTAATTGATCAGCAAATACATTCGCAGAACTCAAAGATACAAGAGTGGTTTTTCTACCATCTTTGACAAAAGAATACCTATTCAAATAGCCATCATACATAACCCTCCTGTCAAATTGCCATGGTCGGCCAAGCAATATGTCTCCAGCATGCATTGGTAACACATCACAAAGAACTTCATCTTTATACTTTCCCAAAGTAAAAGATATTAGATCTTGGGAAATTACCTTCATTGTTCAACTATCATTGAGCCATTTGATGATATGAATCCAACAACTGATCACTTTCATGTACCCGAACGAGCAATTACAAGAAACAATACAAAGAAGATTCAAGAATCAAATCAAGAAAATAATAGAGTGGCTGATATTGGAAAGTGATTAGAAGACTTGCCATTGTTAGTTGAACTACCAATTAAGACAATTTATGAATGTCTTATTTTCTTCAATTTATATGTAATAACATTTATTAATAGTTTGTATGAATGCCTTATTTTCTTCAATTTGTATTTAATAGCATTTATTAGTGATTTGTAGTTGGTGGCTGAACCTTATTATGTTAGGGTTATCTTTTGGGCCTATTTAAAGACATGTAATATTCATGTTTGGGATGTTTTGTTGAATACAGAAAAAACCTTTGTGTTTTCTTGATACTCTTTTGGTGTTATTCTTTTTCAAACCTTGCTTTAGATTTGATGTTTAAACCGATTCATTGAATTAGTTTTGATCAAGCTAATTTTAGAGTGAATTGTCTTGGTATCTAAGAGTGACCATCAAAGATTCCAAGTTCGATCTAAGAGTCATTCATCTTCTAACCAGCTCTTGGTTGGAACCAATCCGTTAAGTTAGCTTTCTCTGTGAACATTTTGCAAGGATTCTAGAAGGACCTCTAGCTTTGCAAATTCCATCATTGTAGGCGCTTATCATTGGAGCTTGTAAGGTTTAGGATCATCTTGAGTTGGAATTTGCAACTGTTTGATCAACATAGTACTTACTACATTGGTGCAACTTCCACTATCAATGATAAGACTATAAGCAGTCCCCTTAACTAAACACCGCGTGTGGAACAGGTTGTCTCTTTGATCATCAACATCATTCTCCGTAACTTGAGTTTTAAGATGTCTTCTTGTAATAAGTGCCAAATGAATACCATCTTCCAGTTTCTCCTCATTCTTCTGGACTTCTTCAACTAGATCATTAATCTCCCCTCCATTTTTCTCGTCTTGGTTCATGATTGTACAAACAGTAGTGAAATATGTTTAGGACCTCAGACACTCAACTCACTAATTTTACACTCAAGGACACTCGTGTTTATACACACAAAGGTAGGCTGTTTGGGAAGTGACTAAATTATGATCAAGGTAGGCTAATATATGGGTAAAGCAATTTTGATAGTAGCAAGCTATTCAAGGCAATCAAAATAAGTTAATTATGAAATAACAACAAAATAAAACAAGAAGTGAACAATCAAGTAAGAGACACAAAGATATTTTGGGATAGAATTGCAGAATTCGGGAAATTTAAAACTTATCTTCAAGCGTAGATTATGAGAAAAAAAATATATCAAACACAACGGTTCTAGATTTAGATGGATTAAGAAAAAGATGTGAATCGAAGTTTATTTGATCTTCAAATAAACATGCAAATGATTAAAAAAAAATGATAGAGATCGTTTATAATCACAATCGTAAGAACAAATATGATATTATTTGTTTCAAGATCTCAACGTGTTCTTTAGGAAGAAAATGAGAACAAAGTCAAAAGTTGATAAATAATAGCGGAAATGACAGCAAGAAAATAAATGGACAAATTTAAAGAAAAGATAAACTGAAGTGCCTACAATGCTTGAATTTGCAAAGATAGAGGTCCTTCTAGAATCCTTGCAAAACGTTCACAGAGAAAGCTAACTTAACGGATTGATTCCAACCAAGAGCTAGTTAGAAGATGAACGACTCTTAGATCGAATTTGGAATCTATGAAGGTCACTCTTAGATACCAAGACAATTCACTCCAGAATTAGCTTGATCAAAACTAATTCAATGAATCGGTTTAAACATCAAATCTAAAGCAAGGTTTGAAAAAGAATAACACCAAAAGGGTATCAAGAAAACACAAAGGTTTTGTCTATATTCAACAATTCCTCCCAAACATGAATATTACATGCCTTTAAAGAGGTCCAAAAGGTAACTCTAACATAATAAAGTTCAGTCACCAACCTCAAATCACTAATAAATGATATTCAAAACAAATTGAAGAAAATAAGGCATTAATAAATTGTCTTAATTGGTAATTCAACTAGCAAGTCTTCTAATTACTTTCCAATATCAGCCACTCCATTATCTTCTTGATTTGATATGTTAATGCTATAAAGATTTTTGGTCTCAAAAGTCTTTGTTTCAACTTGTACACTAGCTAGCTTTTGAAGATGCAATGTATAGGCCTCTTGAATCTTCTTAACCTTGCTTCTTGTAATCGGTCCTTCGGGTACATGCAAAGGGTCAGCAGTTGAATTCATATCATAAACAATAGCAGAAATGAAAGATAAAATCAATTCTAGAGTCGGCACAAAGATGTAAACCTAGCTCTGATACCAAACTGATAAGGCAACCCTAATCCTCAGCCCAACGATCCAAGCTTTTGTTGAAGCAAGAACCCTTGAATCAAAGTAATTAACATCTCCTTATACGAATTTTGGATCAACCAAGAGATAAGGCTAGAATTAGATTACCTCTTATGATTGAAGATCTAGAAGCAAGATTTGGAAACCTTGTTCTAAATTGAGTCACTCCACAATCTAACTTGATCGAGGTTTGATTGAATGGCTCGGGTGCAATTCTACCACAAGAAGTGCTTGAAACTTAGAAATGGCAACTATGATGCTCGGGTTTCTAAGGGAAACGTCTCAATTTGAGATATGAATTACATTCATCCACGAATCTAAATTTTACATAATATATTGTGGGTATTTATAGTCTCCTGACAAAAGACGTTTGTGGACGGGATTTATTCGAGATGTTTGTGGACGGGATTTATTCCCGATCCCCTTTAATCTCCACAAAGAATAAGTCAAATTGACCATTTAACTTTTACATAATTTATGAAATTAAACATAGTTTTTCTTAACAAATGTTGATGTGTTTGAGTGGCTAATGCAACAAGTTTGAAATCAATTGAGCTTTTCACGCGTAGGTTCAAATTCTATTGTTGACATATTTTTTTGAATCTTCTTGGAAATAGGTCTACTTGGAACACCGTGATTCTTATCACTTTTGTGGAGAATGATTAGGCATAATGATTTAGAATATGATTAGGCATGATGATTTAGAATAGAATGTCGAAGAAACGAAGTGTATAAAGCAGTAAAAGGTTCTTAAAATCAAAACCCTAATTCGGAAACCCCAAACCAGGACGTTTGAAACAAGTGCTGAAAAACCGAGTAACTGTCCATGTTTTAAGGAACTATTGTGGGGAATGATTAGGCATGATTATTTAGAATAGAGTGTCGAAGAAACGGAGTGTATAAAGTAGTAAAAAAGTGCTTAAAATCGAAACACCGTGATTCTTATCACTTTTGTGGAGAATGATTAGGCAAGATGATTTAGAATAGAATGTCGAAGAAACGGAGTGTATAAAGCAGTAAAATGGTTCTTAAAATCGAAACCCTAATTTGGAAACCTAAAACCGGGACGTTTGAAACAAGTGCTGAAAAAACCGAGTAACTGTCCATGTTTGAAGGAACTATTGTGGGGAATGATTAGGCATGATTATTTAGAATAGAGTGTCGAAGAAACTGAGTGTATAAAGTAGTAAAAAAGTGCTTAAAATCGAAACCCTAATTCGGAAACCCCAAAACAGGACGTTTGAAACACGTGCTACAAAAACCGGGTAACTGTCCATGTTTTTCGAAACATTTATGGGGAATGATTTAGTCATAATGATTTAGAATAGAATGTCAAAGAAACGGAGTGTATAAAGCAGATAATGTGCTTAAAATCGATACCCTAATTAGGAAACCCCAAACCGGGACATTTGAAACAACTGCAAAAAAACCCGAGTAACTGTCCATATTTTTAGAAACTTTTGTGGGGAATGATTAGACATGATGATTTATAAAGAATGTCGAAGAAACCGAGTGTATAAAGCAGTATTAAAATCGAAACCCTAAACCGGGACGTTTGAAACACGTGCTAAAAATATCGAGTAACTGCCCATGTTTTAAGAAACTATTGTGGGGAATGATTAGGCATGATGATTTAGAATAGAGTGTCGAAGGAACGAAGTATATAAAGCAGTAAAAAAGTGCTTAAAATCGAAACCCTAATTCGGAAACCCCAAACTGGGACGTTTGAAACACGTTCTGCAAAAACCGGGTAACTGTCCATGTTTTTTGAAACATTTGTGCTTAATGAATAGGCATGCTGATTTAGAATAGAATGTCGAAGAAACGGAGTGTATAAAGCAGTAAAAAAGTGCTTGAAATTGTAACCCTAATTCGTAAACCGCAAACCGGAACGTTTGAAACATGTGCTACAAAAACCAGGTAATTGTCCATGTTTTTCCAAATTTTTGGGGGGAATAATTAGGCATGCTGATTTAGAATAGAATGTCGAAGAAATGAAGTGCATAAAGCAGTAAACAAGTACTTAAAATCGAAACCCTAATTCGGAAACCCCAAACCGGGACGTTTGAAACAAGTGCTGAAAAACCTAGTAATTGTCCATGTTTTAAGGAACTATTGTTGGGAATGATTAGGCATGATTATTTAGAATAAAGTGTCAAAGAAACGGAGTGTATAAATCATTAAAAATTGCATAAAATTGAAACCCTAATTCGGAAACCCCAAATCGGGATGTTTGAAACACGTGCTACAAAAACCGGGTAACTATCCATGTTTTTCGAAACTTTTATGGGGAATGATTAGGCATGCTGATTTTGAATAGAATGTCGAAGAAACGGAGTGTATAAAGCAGTAAAAAAGTTCTTAAAATCGAAACCCCAAACTTGGACGTTTGAAATACGTTCTATAAAAATCGGGTAACTGTCCATGTTTTTCGAAACTTTTGTGGGGAATGATTAGGCATGGTGATTTAGAATAGAGTGTCGAAGAAACAGAGTGTATAAAGCAGTAAAAAAGTGCTTAAAATTGAAACCCTAATTCGGGAACCCCAAACCCTGGGAGGTTTGAAACACGTGCTAAAAAAACTGAGTAACTGTCCATGTTTTTCGAAACTTTTGTGGGGAATGATTAGACATAATGATTTAGAATAAAATGTCGAAGAAATGGAGTGTATAAAGCAGTAAAAAAGTGCTTGAAATCGTAACTGATATGAATCAAGAGACATCAATCATACAATATGCTTCAATGAAGATGTGAAAAAAATGTTGTTGAAATTATCAAAAGATATTTTAATTCATGCCACATGGAAGAAGAATGAAGTTTCATGTTTTAAATTTTGGATGGATTACAATTTAGAGTAATTTAGAGTTATTGTATTTTATTAATGTATTTTAAGACTTTTAATTTACTTTAGGTTACAATTACATAATGGTTAATTATGGCCATTAAATACGAATGTTACAACTCTTTGAATGCCTTTAGTAGTTTCATTTTGAGGCTATATAAAGCCATGTATGTTGTATTTGTAAGCAGACTTGGAAAATATAGTAAAAGAAGCATTTGTGCTTTTCTTTAGCCAATGGCTAAGTTTGTTTTCAATTCTATGTAGTTTAGGTTGCATGTAGAATCATTCAAGCTCGACATGATCAATCTTGTTTGTGGAGTGATTCGAATCTCAAGCAAGTGTTCTTGCCTTGAGATATTTGATCAACAGGAATCATTCAAGCTAGACATGATCGATCTTGCTTGTGGAGTGATTCGAATCTCAAACAATGTTCTTGCCTTGAGATATTCGAACAACAAGGTAATCCGAATCTTATTCCCCTTGTATTGATTCCTTATCTTATCAGTAACTCTAATTCGGAAACCCCAAACCGGGACGTTTGAAACACGTGCTACAAAAACTGAGTAATTGTCCATGTTTTTCAAAACTTTTATGGGGAATTATTGGGCATAATGATTTAGAATAGATTGTCGAAGAAACGGAGTGTATAAAGCAGTAAAAAAGTGCTTAAAATCGAAACCCTAATTTGAAAACCCCAAACCGGGACGTTTGAAACACATGCTAAAATAACCGAGTAACTGTCCATGTTTTTCGAAACTTTTGTTGGGAATGATTAGGCATGATCATTAAGAATAGAATGTCGAAGAAACGGAGTGTATAAAGCAGTAAAAAATTGCTTAAAATCGAAACCCTAAACCGTATCGTTTGAAACACGTGCTAAAAAAATCCGAGTAACTGTCCATGTTTTAAGAAACTTGTTTGGGGAATGATTAGGCATGATGATTAAGAATAGAATGTCAAAGAAACGGATTGTATAAAGCAGTAAAAAAGTGCTTAAAATTGAAAAAAATTCTTCGTTCCTCTTTCCAACTGACGTCTTGAGTTGATCCATACAGATATATGTGGACCAATTAAACCCGAGTCCTTAAGCGGAAAGAGGTATTTCATTTTTTTTATCGATGATTACTCACAGAAAACTTGGGCTTACTTTCTGAAAGGAAAATCCAAGGCATTTGAGGTGCTAAAAAATTTCTAAGTAATGGTGGAGAAGGAAACTGGTAGACACATCAAAGCTCTACGATCCGATAGAGGTGGCGAGTATACTTCGACAACTTTCATGGAGTACTGCCAGGAGCAAGGCATAAGGCGATTTTTAACCGCATCGTACACCCCTCAATAAAATGGTGTGGCCATTTTCGACATGGTTATCTCAATGCTTAAGAGCAAAAGGATGCCGAAGGAATTTTGGGCAGAAGCCGTGTAATGCACCATCTACGTACAAAATCGATGTCCACATGCAAAGTTAGATGATCAAACACCACAAGAGGCTTGGAGCGGACAAAAGCCTACAATTTCTCTCCCTCAAAGTGTTCTGTAGTGTGGCTTATGCGCACGTACCGGACCAACAAAGAACGAAGCTCGAAGACAAAAGCAAAAGGTATATCTTTATTTGATATGATGAGAAGACAAAAGGATACAAGCTACTTGACCCGATTAGTAAGATGATGATAGTGAGTCACAATCTGCGAGTAAATGAAGCAAGCGAATGGGATTGGGACAATTCGATGGAAGTCAATATCGAAGTAAGAGAATCATCAGTCACTGCACCAACAAGTGCACCAATAGACTCAGAAATTTCCAATGATGAAGATGAACCACGACAACCCAAAATGCGGAGTTTGCAAGATTTGTATGACTCAACTTGATAAGAATCACGGTGTTCCAAATGGACCTATTGCCAAGAATATTCAAAAAATGTCAAAAAATGTCATGAAGATTCAAAAAAATATGTTAACAACAGAATTCGAACCTACACACAGAGAGATCAATTGATTTCAAGTCTGCCGCATTAGCCACTCAAGCCCATCAACATTTATTAGAAAAAACTATGTTTAATTTCATAAATTAAGTAAAATTCAAATGGTCAATTTGACCTATAATAGCCTACTAGACCCAAAAAACTCCTTACTTCAGTGACCGTGGTTGGTCTAGGCCATTTCAAGACTACTTCTATCTTAGCTGGATCCACAGTTACCCCCTTACTAAATACCACGTGTCCAAGAAAAGCCACTTCCTGCAGCCAAAATTCGCACTTCGAAAATTTGGCATACAACTGATGGGTTCTCAGTAGATTTAAGACCCTCCTCAGGTTTTCCTCGTGCCTCATTTCAGACTTAGAATACACCAATATGTCGTCAATGAACACAATCACGAAAGTGTCTAAGAATTTCTTAAACACTCAGTTCATCAACTCCATAAACACAACAGGAGCGTTGGCTAATCCAAAAGGCATGACTATGAACTCATAATGTCCATAGCGGCTTCTAAAAGCTGTTTTAGGTATGTCTTCCTCTCTGATTCTCATCTGGTGATATCCTGATCGCAAATCAATTTTAGAGAACACTATTGCACCCTGCAATTGGTCAAACAGGTCATTTATCCTTGGGAGAGGATATTTATTCTTGATTGTGACCTTGTTTAATTCTCTGTAATCTATACATAATCGCATAGTTCCATCTTTCTTCTTAACAAATAGCACAGGGGCTCCCCAAGGTGAGACGCTAGGTCGTATGAATCCCTTGTCCAGAAGTTCTTGTAACTGTACCTTTAGTTCCTTGAGCTCAGTAGGTGCCATTCTATATGGAGCTTTGGATATCGGTGTTGTCCCTGGTTCGAGGTCAATAACAAAATCTACCTCTCGATTAGGGGGCAGCCCTAGGAGCTCTTCTGGAAAAACATCCTCAAATTCTCCAACCACAGGAACAGAGGATACCTTTAGACTGGACTCGCTGGCTTTTGTTACACTAGCCAGAATTGCCCAGGCTCCCTGATTCAACATCTTTCTAGCCTTTAGCGTTGTGATGACCCTAGGGGTGCTTCTGGATATATCCCCTTTGAATTCAAAGTTTTCTCCTATTAGGGGCCTAAAGATTACCTTCCTTGCTTCGCAATCGATGAGGGCTCAATTCTCGCCCAACCAATCCATCCCTAGGATCACATCGAAGTCTTGCATACATAGAACAATCAGGGATCCTACAAGTTTTTGCCCTGCAACTATCACACTAACA
Source organism: Cucurbita pepo subsp. pepo (assembly GCF_057944985.1). NCBI lineage: Eukaryota > Viridiplantae > Streptophyta > Magnoliopsida > Cucurbitales > Cucurbitaceae > Cucurbita > Cucurbita pepo. The sequence goes on along the minus strand of NC_141805.1, from coordinate 6,157,638 downwards.
CCTCTAACCCTATGGGTAGCTGTCACACATTTATTTGCTATATTTGCTGGTGTAGACACAGTAAGGGGAAACTCTAGGGGTTCTAATTCTAAGTTTGCAGATTTCACAAACACCTCAGAAATATTTGAGTGGGTAGTACCATAATCAAATAACGTAAATGCTAGGTGATCAAAGATAGGTAATGTACCTGTCACCACTATGTCAATCTCTTATGCTTTCCTAGTCGTGATAGCGTGGGCCACAGCTCGAGTCTGCTGTGTGGCTCTCCGGCCTCTCTGATACTGTCCAATTGGTCTGTTTCCCTCATGGTTTCTCTTATGAGGGCAGTCAGCTATGCGATGGCCTTGCTTGCCACAACCAAAGCATCCTCCTGTTCCAGCAAAACATTCGCCCTCGTGATATTTCTTACAATTAGGGCATTCAGGTCTGTTATACTCTGGGCTCTACCCCGACGTTTAAATCGCCCTTGAGGCTGTCTGTCAGATCTAAAAGAATTTCTATTAGGCCTTCTTCGTTGGGCAAAGGAATTCTGAGTGGTCACTACTGGCACATTTTGCTTTGCCATCTGCCGTGACATATCCATCAGTGTTGCCACTCTCAATGCTACTGCATAATTTGTAGTTGCTTGTACCATAACTGGACCCTGAAGCTCTATCCGGAGACTAGCGATAAAACGATCAATTTTCATCTTCTCGTTACTGACATACTCAGGGCAGAACCTTGCCAGTTTATTAAACTCCAGATCATAATCCTCAATAGTTTTGTCCCCCTGTTTCAGTTCTAGGAATGTTGTCTGACACTTGTGTCGGGCAACTACTGGGTAATATTTGTACAAGTAGGCATCCTTGAACTGATTCCAGGAAATATACCCTTCCTCTGGTGTAATGGCCCTCTGTGCACCTTTCCACCAAAAATGGGCTTCACCCTTCAGCATGTAAGTCCCACAGTGGATATTCAGGTGGACATTTCATGTACATAAAGGTTGTCTCCACAGCCTCCAGCCAAACCTCAGCTGCAACTGGGTCCATCTTACCCCCGTCAAAAGTGGGCGATTTATACCTTTGAAAGTCCTTCAAATAACGGGACTCCACTGTCGTACCCGGATCTCTCGTCCCTTGCACAATGGTCTGATTTGTCGCTAACGTCTGCATTAACTGAGCCATCTGTGCCTGAGTTTCCATGGTGGCTCTCATTAAAGCTTGAAACTCATCCCTTGAAACTGTCGTCGTTGACTGGGCAGGCACCACAGGAATCGGTGCTGGCGCTGGTGGAGCTTCTTCAAGTTCCTGATCCTGAGGAGCAGTCTCTAGAATAACTCGAGGCTCGACCTTCCTTCGAGCTCGCCTCAGCATGGGTGCCAGTGGCGGCGTCTGTTCCTCATTTGAGGTCATTTCTGGGTTCTCCTCCAGAGGTGGGTGCTGCTCCACCTCGAGGAAATGAAGATTTGGGTCCTCTTCGACCTTTCTCCTGCCCCTCCTAGGACCAGGCACAAGGTAATCTCCTCTTCTCTTAGACGCCATTATCTGTCAATAGAGGGGAGTGAGAGTCATAAATGCGTTCTCATTGTGCCTAATTCAAAGAAGCACATCCTTAATATTTTAATCCTCGTTTTAGATCCCATAACATATAACTCAAGTCTTCCTACTTCTCAATTATCAGAGAACTTACCAGGTCGCGGCGGAACGTGTCGAAACTTAAGCCACAGAGATACTAGACTCTACAACCTAAATGTCTACAGGACCTAAAATCATGCTCTGATACCAAACTGTCACAGCCAAAATTTGAATCTCGAAATCAAGGGTTGAACCAACCAACTATGCAATGAAATCGTGTAAAAACAAATAGAGAAGACGAGATTTCAAAAAAAAAAAAAAACTTTAGCAATTACGTAAAAGGTTTAAAATCCAAAACAAGGTGTTCAAGTAAGAAAAGTATGGTAACGGTTTACAAGCAATGCATGATAAATCTAACAAAATTATGCACAGACTCCTAGACGCCTCGGGACACTCCTTTGTGGCATTAAGATTCAGCATGCATTCCCGCCTCGATCCATGGCATCACTCACCTGAAAAAAAAAAGAAAAAAAAAGGAATGAGTATAAAAATACTCAGTAAGCAGCCTACTTGTAGGCTCTTTTCGCATCCTTATCTTGGTGGGTAACAACGGTCTTTCTCGGATTTCTAAGGAGAGTGATCTAAGCTACAACTCTCTTTCCTGTATCTTAGGAGGCTTGTCCATCTTAAGTAGTGAAATGATCAGTGTCCTGAGGTGAGGTGCGACCTCATAAGTAAATCTGAGGGGATTGTATGGCTGGATCTGAAAACGTGACTCTCTCTGAACATCATCCATGGAGGTTAACTGACAACCCTCACATGGGATCATACATCCACTAAACGGGGTGCGACCCCCTGTGTGCCGGTCAGCTACTGAGTCATCCTATGTGGCAACACGTCCCCCGCTCAGGGACGGGTTTCTACGGCCTAGGAGTCCTATTCAGAAGACCCCTTAGCTATCACCACTAGGTTTGGGCACCTGTCACACTTCCGTATCCGAATCTGCTTAGCTCAACGATCACCGTACCAGAGCTCTGTCTCGACGGTACGATATCGGAGGAGAGAGGGAAGTGGAGGTTCTGATGACACTACCTACATTGCTCAACTCTAGCGGGCTACCTATAGTTACCATGGTGACCTATTATTCTTTCTAGGGTGGAACCTGGTGGCTTAGACATGGATTCGTGTATCTCTAGGATTCTCGTGCCTGGTCTGACAAACCTATCGGGTTTAGAATTCTGGGCTCTGGATTCGCTGGTAATCATTTCGCGGGTCTAATTGCACGGTATTCTAGAGGTCCCCCAATCAAGGGTCTCGTCTAGCCTACTTAGTCACAAGAACCCTAATCTAAGCTCATAATTTCTTCCTATTCATCAAGAAAGATACACAAGCAATCATCATGCATAAGAGTTAACACGCAGCAGTTCATGCAATATTAACAAACATGCTCAACGGGAAGATAACGTCCATCTTTACCCGGAGTGCAGATTTCACAAGTTTCCCAACCTCCTCATGCATACATACATTATCAGAGTCTCAATCAAAACAGATTTAATACACATTTCGTATCTAGCTTTCCATAATCATCTCATATTCGCAGTTTCTACTCTATTATGCTAAGTCCGGCTAGCTAATTTCATAGGTGGTAGCATGCATGCTTGTTCCTAGCAGTTCCTACAAGTACTGCTCGTGGGAATCCAAATAGCTACTTACTTGGTTGACGCGTGTCTTCCCGAGTTCGAGTTTTCTTGACTGAATGGATTCCAACAAATCTGGAATTTCCTTCATAGGTCTTAATTCACATAATAATAGGGTCAACATCAAAATCGGATCGGAAAAAAAGCAAACAGAGACCGAAAGGGAAGAAAATCGGTGCCTCACTCCAGAACTAACCAGAAAGCGTTGTTGAGGGTAAGAGTCAAAGGATCAACACAAAACGTCACTAACACACGAAAATCTTAATGATTTCTCGATCTAGACACTCATGGACTAACCTGAAGTTGTTGGACGTTTTGACGAAATAGGAAGGTGCGATTCGTGAGAGCACCTTGCCTCGGACTATTGACTGTTTAGATTGGGGACTCGAATCTCCGGCGCCCATTCAGATCCGATCTCCTCCTCCTTCCTCAAAACCCTAATCTTCTTCCCTCTTCTTTATTCTTTCTCTCCCCTCTTTTTTCTCTTTTCCAAATTATGCCTCAACCAAAAGAGACCCCTCAAGTAATAAGGGCAAAATAACTGGTTTAACCCCATTGTGACCTAATTTCTTTTTTCTTTTTTTCCCTTTTTTTTTTAAAAATACTCGGGCGCTACATGAAGCCTCAAGAAAACAGCCCAATAAATAGTTCATACTCGCAATTGTGCTCCATACATTAAACCTATGATAATTAGCCAAACTATCAAGTTTGAATAGTTCATTACACTATGGGGTTCCGCTAACTTCCAGACGTCGTTACGGATTAGCTTGATTAGAGGGTCCAGGCGAGCGCCCAGAGGATTCACGCTCGCACGTGTGGGTCATGTATTACTTTCTTCCTTGAAGTCCAGCGCTGGGGTCTACTCTTACTGATATGAACGAAGAGACATCAATCATACAATATACTTCAATGATGCACGGAAAATCCAGACGATAATACTAACATTACTGATGCACGATTGAGAGAAGCACAACAATGAACCATGGAAAGACTAATTCGAGGAATAGAAGAGTTGACTGATTGAATAGGAAGATTGGAGATTCAAAATCAAGCACGACAGAGGATACCACAACCTACGCCCTCAACCGATACATATGAGGGCGACAATTCTGATCACCACGAGGATAATCCACATGCGGTTGGTCATGGCTTGATGCGAGGGCGAGACCATGGAAGAAGGTATCATAATTTACAACAATCAAACTTCATTCTTCTTCAATGTAGCATGAATTGAAACATCTTTTTGATAATTTTGACAACCTTTTCTTCACATCTTCATTGAAGTATATTGTATGATTGATGTCTCTTGGTTCATATCATTCTCCACTTCTTCAAGAGGATTTGTCCTCGAATCTATTTGTGTAACTTTGCTGCAAAAAATAAGTTATGGAAATACGACGGACCTCACAACACTCTCTCAAGAGTATATGCTCAAGGAATTTTAGGCCACTCTATTTGCACTCATTTACACAAATGAAGCTCTCATTCTCACCTCTCAAAATTTTTTTGTAGAGCCCATATTGGATTTTTTTTTTTATTTTGGATCGATTAAAAACTAAAAAGATAAAAAAACAAATTGAAAAGAAACGCAAAGGAAACATATATCCGATCTTGAGCCTGAAGCTCTGATACCAAATGATAAGATAAGGAATCAATACAAGGGGAATAAGATTCGGATTACCTTGTTGATCGAATATCTCAAGGCAAGAACACTTGATTGAGATTCGAATCACTCCACAAGCAAGATCGATCATGTCTAGCTTGAATGACTCTTGTTGATCAAATATCTCAAACACTTGTTTGAGATTCGAATCACTCCACAAGCAAGATTGATCATGTCGAGCTTGAATGATTCTACATGCAACCTAAACTACATAGAATTGCAAAGAAACTTAGCCATTGGCTAAAGAAAAGCACAAATGCTTCTTTCTATATTTCCCAAGTCTCCCTTACAAATACAACATACATGGCTTTATATAGCCTCAAAATGAAACTAGTAAAGACATTTCAAGAGTTGTAACATTCATACTTAATGGCCATAATGAGCCATTATGTAAATGTAACCTAAAAATACAATAACTCTAAATTACTCTAAATTGTAACCCACCCAAATTTACAACAATCAAACTTCATTCTTCTTCAATGTAGCATGAGTTGAAACATCTTTTGATAATTTTGACAACTTTTTCTTCACATCTTCATTGAAGTATATTGTATGATTGATGTCTCTTCGTTCATATCATTCTCCACTTCTTCAAGAGGATTCGTCCTCGAATCTATTTGTGTAACTTTGCTGCAAAAAATAAGTTATGGAAATACGAAGGACCTCACAACACTCTCTCACGAGTATACGCTCAAGGAATTTTAGGCCACTCTTTTTACACTCGTTTACACAAATGAAGCTCTCATTCTCACCTATCAAAATTTTAAATAGAGCAAAGATTGAATTTTGAACTTTGGGTCGATTAAAAATTAAAAAGATAAAAATAAATAAAAATCAAATTGAGAAGAAATGCAAAGGAAACATATATCCGATCTTGAGCCTGAAGCTCTGATACCAAATGATAAGATAAGGAAATCAACTACAAGGAGAGTAAGATTCGGATTACCTTGTTGATCGAATATCTCAAGGCAAGAACACTTGATTGAGATTCGAATCACTCCACAAGCAAGATCGATCATGTCTAGCTTGAATGACTCTTGTTGATCAAATATCTCAAACAAGAAAAGGTTGTCAAAATTATCAAAAAGATGTTTCAATTCATGCTACATTGAAGAAGAATGAAGTTTGATTGTTGTAAATTTTGGGTGGGTTACAATTTAGAGTAATTTAGAGTTATTGTATTTTAAGACTTTTTATTTAATTTCGGTTACATTTACATAATGGCTAATTATGGCCATAAAGTAGGAATGTTACAACTCTTGGAATACCTTTAGTAGTTTCATTTTTGAGGCTATATAAAGCCATGTATGTTGTATTTGTAAGAAGACTTGGAAAATATATTAAAAGAAGCATTTGTGCTTTCTTTAGCCAATGGCTAAGTTTCTTTGCAATTCTATGTAGTTTAGATTGCATGTAGAATCATTCAAGCTCGACATGATCAATCTTGCTTGTGGAATGATTCGAATCTCAAACAAGTGTTTGAGATATTTGATCAACAAGAGTCATTCAAGCTAGACATGATCGATCTTGCTTGTGGAGTGATTCGAATCTCAATCAAGTGTTCTTGCCTTGAGATATTCGATCAACAAGGTAATCCGAATCTTACCCCCCTTGTAGTTGATTCCTTATCTTATCACTTACTGTCTTTGAATAAAAGGAAAGAGGGTTACAAGCAGCTATCTATCTATCCTTTCTTCTCTTTCTCATTAATGTAAAGAAGTACTACACATCCAATTTGTTCGAGATTGGAGGTCACTCCTAGATGAACTAGAGCTCGATCCCAAGAGCATGTTGCATGTGTTTGCATCAGCATGACCCCTATAGTGGGTCACTTACTGAGTATTCTTCGAAATACTCAAGCCATGTGCCACATATCATTTTTCAGGTAAAGACAAGACGCCCATGTACGGACGACGACGACATCGGAAATAGATACTGTGGCATTTGCATAAGGTAGTTGCATGTTTAAATTCTTAGTCATAGGAGTATAGGACGCTTTTATTTCATTATTTAGATTATTCCATTTGTAATTGTTTTGTTTTAATTTTAAATTCCAACGTTATATTTTGAAACACGTAAGACCGAAAATGTGTTCTAGTAGTTTGAAGTGTTCTGAATGTGTTTTAAATTTTCCGTTATTTATGATGAGTATCTAAGAGTTATATTCCGCATTTAAGAGATAAGCATGAGACTTAGTAGCGACTCTGAGTATGTAAAAATTTAGGATCGTTACATAAAACATTAATTTGAGACTAAAGGAGAAGCTAATATTTAAACCGTCGTATAAGAATTTACTATTTTAAACGAGGAAGAGGGTTATTATTAATATTATGTGTTGATATTTTTATTAAATATAAGGTCAATTTTATACAATATGATTAAAAAGTGGATTTGGTTGACAATATTAGATATCGATAAACTAATGAAAAAAGAATACAATGGTCCGTGTCAATACTCTCGGTCTCGGTCACGATCAATGAAAAGCAAATTGTAGAGATAATTGCTACATTTTTCTTTTTCTTTTCTTTATTTTTTTATTTAATTATTTATAGATCCAACTTTAATTTTAATTTTGAAAAAGATGATGAATAATTCGTGTTCACTCAGCTTGGCAATTAATTTTTTTTTTCCAATGATTATTTATTACAACCTTTTCATAATTTTTGAATTGTTAACCTTTAAAATTCATATTAATTACATCATCATATGCCTCTTTTATCTCGAGTCAATAATAAGTATTTTAATATATTTAAAATTGTAAAATAGGATTTTTTTTATTAGTATTTTTGTTTTATATATTTTTTTTTTCAAAATTATCTATTGATATTGACATTTCCATAAAATCGAGACTTCGATATTTTTTTGTCAACATTAACATTTTAAACATTAATGTTAAGTAACTAATTTTGATATCTAACCTAAGGGCTATAACTTGAATAGAAAATGCAACTATCATACCTTCATTCTCATAGCCTATATAGTGACCCTACATGGTTGTCTTACCTTCATCTAAAAAAAATAGCACTTGGTTTGATAATTTAAAAAAAAAATATTCAGTAAATAATCACACTGTTGTGGTCGAAAAATGCAAATACATGCAACAATCTCTACTTTTCAGTCTGGATAGAGTTGAATGTGTAATATTTCTCTACACATGCACACATAGATCCACCTAGCAGACTCGTATACATATCCTCTAAGTCTACTTGTTGGGCTAGCTTACACTCACATTGGCAGAAGCTATGGAGGGAAAGGAGCGTGCATAATATCACGACGTACATGATATCGTAGTTTATGTAGTGTAATATATGGAGGTTCATGCATCATACAACATTAACATCACAACATAGTTCCATAACATGACATAATCATATTATAGTACATCTTGTATCATTGCATAAACATAACATAACACAAAACGCATCAAACAATCATGAAAAATTTGTCATTCGTACATCATACAAGTCATTCAACCAAGCGAACATTAAAGCAATTTCGTAGGCGAAGTTATTAACGTATGGAAAATTAGAGTATCTTTGTTTAAAACCTACCTTGATCGGCACAAATGTGAGGATTATTGAGCTATTCTTAGATATATTTATATTTTAAGTCTCTCCTTTCTTCGGTAGAGTTGAAGCCTCAAGAAAAACAACCCAATAAATAGTTCATACTCGTAATTGTGCTCCATACATTTAACCCATGATAATTAGCCAAACTATCAAGTTTGAATAGTTCATGACACTATGGGGTTCCGCTGACTTCCAAACATCGTTACAAATTAGCTTGATTAGAGGGTCCAGGCGAGCGCCCGGAGGATTCACGCTCGCACGTGTGGGTCATGTGTAAAGAAGTACTACACATGCAATTTGTTCGAGATTGGAGGTCACTCCTAGATGAGCTAGAGCTCGATCCCAAGAGCATGTTGCATGTGTTTGCATCAGCATGACCCCTACAGTGGGTCACTTACTGAGTATTCTTCGAAATACTCAAGCCGTGTGCCACATATCATTTTTCAGGTAAAGACAAGACGCCCATGTACGGACGACGACGACATCGAAAATAGATACTGTGGCACGTGCATTAGGTAGTTGCATGTTTAAATTCTTAGTCATAGGAGTATAGGATGCTTTTATTTCATTATTTCTTATTCCATTTGTAATTGTGTTGTTTTAATTTTAAATTTCAATGTTATATTTTGAAACACGTAAGACCGACAATGTGTTCTAGTAGTTTGAAGTGTTCTGAATGTGTTTTAAATTTTCCGTTATTTATGATGAGTATCTAAGAGTTATATTCCGCATTTAAGAGATAAGCATGAGACTTAGTAGCGACTCTGAGTATGTAAAAATTTAGGATCGTTACATCAAACATTAACTTGAGACTAAATTAATTAATTATAATTAAAATTAAGAAAAAAAATCTTCTCTCCACTAACCTCTCATCCCTCCCCACAGTTCTCTCTCCTCTATCCATCCTCGCCAACTAAAAAAAAAAAAAAAAACAGATTTGAGAAGAAGTAAAATGACTTTCAACATAAGCAGATTTGCAGATCTAGAGATTTTTGTCGGTAAAATCCTATCTCAGATTTCCTTTTCTTTTATAGTTATTGTTATAAGGATAAATCTTCTTTCATATTTTAACATGTCCTGTACTCATCAGATCCATATCCAATTAATTAGATTGTTGTTAGCATTTTAAGTTATAGTTATAAGGTTGATTCAATAAAATTTTAGTTGGCAGATCTATAAACTAGAAGATCGTAGCCAAACAATCGACTTAAAATTTTCCAGTAATATCTGTTTACACAATTGAAAAACCTATTTACATAATGAAAATAATTAGAGAGAGAAGGGGGGAGATTGAGGAAAATTTGTTGAACAGTATTTTACAATAAAACAGAAAATATGAGAGGGCAGTAAGCTCCTTTAAATTTTGTCTAACAGTAAATATCATAATTTTACGATGGCCAATGTAAATTAGAGAAATAATTTTATAGAGTTTAAACTTGAAACTGATGTCATGAGCTTATATAGGTTGACTCGGATTTCAAAGGACGGAATCGAACTTTCATTAAAAATATATTTGTGACAACGACTTAAGCTAGCCTGGTAAGTGACCTTACTATCGGCATGGTTATATTTAATGTTGACACGTGCCTTGTGGTTCTGCACGTATCATATATATTGATATGTGTGAATTGTCTGTGGATTGATATGCTTCCTATATGTTATGTTATGTTATAATATGTGGATTGTATGATAATAATTATGGTACGATGTGCTCAAGGATATGTTTGAGATACGATACGAGAAGGATGCACAAAACGAAATGTAACGATAGGAGTAAGATACGTTCATGAAATATTAAGGTTAGGTTACATACCGGAGTGCTATGGATAGGAGAGATTGATGAAAGAATACGGTTAGGTTATGGGTAGAAAGGGATATGTTTGTGATAGATTGATAGAACGATAGTGTTAGGATACGTTCTTGTGATGATATGACTAAGGTACGTTACGTAATGATATGTTTGTGATAGGTATAAGAACGTTAAGGCTATGGTATGTTAGAGAACGATATGACTATGAAGTGTTTACGTTATGACTTGTTTATGATATGATACATTGTATGCTAGATTATTGTGCTTAAGTACGAAATCATGTGAGCGTGAATGTATGCTATGTATGCTGCTTAGTTTGATGTGATATGTTATGCATGTGACGATATGTGGTCCTTGAATGATTATGGCATGTTTGTATGGAATATGTGAATGTGAACAGCATGAATTGTATGACATGAAACACGGTAAATTGTCTGGAATCATAACCCCGATAGAAATGTGTATGAAATGTGAATTGCAAATGAGAATGACAGGAAGCATGGAACGTGACAGGGGGTTATGGTCATTAAAGATAAATGTAGAAATAGGGGGACCTCATGCATTATGTGTGTTCATGCATCTGGGGGGATACCCCCATCCCATCACGAGGGTACGGACGCGTACATCCAATGGTAGGAAAATCATCAGTGAATACAAACAAGGCTGAAACTCATTCTTCAGTTGTCATATTCAGGGTTTATTATAAACTCATGAATACAAACATTTCCCCAAGAGCATTAAGATCCTCACCAAAAGGATCGACTATGCTCATAGAGGCAAATATTGGAAAATCATCAGTGACTGTCCCAAAAACACTCTCTTGGGATCAAATAACCAGAAGCACTCTCTGGAAAATAGAAGATGCAAATCTTCCAAAGAGGAAAGAATCTCAAAATCCAGTCCAAATCATCGAACATGACGATGGAAGCGTTGAAATAAAATTCAGCGAAGAACCTTCGTCAGAGTCGAAAGTAAAAGAATTCCTGAGTTCTAGACCAAGTACTTCAGGAATATCAAGATCAATGTATGACCCCTTGAAGGTAAGAGAGGTCAGTTATGATCAAAAAAGGGCGTCAATCCACTATGAAGATGGCTCAAGGTCTCCAACCCATACGGATATGGATACTCAATCCGTCTACGAAAGCCAGCTAAATGTCATTACAGCTGATTTCCAGATAGACAAAGAATTTTTGAAAGCAGATTTTATGTCAACTACCAACTCTTCAAAAAGAAATGCCTTCTTCAAAACCTACAAAGAAGCTGAGCGAAATGAATTAAGAGCTCAGTGGTATTCTCATATGGAAGCCATCAAAGAAAATATACCATTCTTCGAATGGTTTGAAGAAAATATTCTGCAGATATGCACCTTGACCCAGAGGAGTTGGAAGACTACCAAAAGAGGCGAGGTATATTCAAAACATCCTCCGTTAGAAGAAGTCGAATTCGACAACTACTACGGAGAAAAGGTCAAAGCTAGCCCTTTCAAACATATTCCGGAAGGACTAGAAAAGGGTAATCCGACCCTAAAAGATATCAAGAATATCCAGCATCAAAACAATTATTCAAATAAGATTTTATCCACGATCGCTACTCAACTTGAAAGTATCGAGGGAAAAATCTCAAAGAAATCAGGTAGTCTGCAGGAACAGGCAAGCAGCTCTGTACCAAAGGTTGATGAGTCAATACCAATACTCAGACCGGCAAATCTCGAAATCTTTACAAAAAGGATTTCAAAAGAAGAGGCTGCGATGGCCAAGATAGAAGAAAAGTTAGACAGGATATTAAATCCGGCCATGACGCCTCATGATTCATCTGTCAATGTCGTTAACAATGACGACGAGGACCAAGATTTCGAAGACGAGATTGCAAATGAGAGAGAAGAACCTTTCTATAATCGAATTGAAAGGATCTCTAGAAGAAGTCAAAATAATGCCAGTAATCAGAAAAACTGGTATCCTCAACCGTCTTTTCCAGATATCCAGTTCGAAGAAAAGACACTACAAACTCAAGCTCATTACGATGGTTTAGCAATCTATGAATGGAATATCGATGGATTGTCTGACTATCTGATAATGAATGTTGTCAATGAGATGATGATGGCCGCAGGCGCGTATAAATTACAAGGCCATAAATCCGACCATCAGATAGCTCAAGTTTTGGTAACCGGATTTACCGGGCAACTCAAGGATTGGTGGGACAAATATCTCGACGAAACAACCCGCCAACAGATATTAAACCACTATGTCATTAGACCAACTACTCAAATTATCAAAGAAGAAGGTCCATCAACTAGGACCGAGGTACAACATGAAAGGATAGAGGATGCCGTCAACACCCTCATATATACCCTCATAGAATTCTTCGTCGGCGACCCTCTAAAATACCAGGAGAGATCTGCCGAAATACTCATGAATCTGAAATGCCCTACCTTAGGTGACTTCAGGTGGTACAAAGACATGTACTTCAGCAAAGTTCTTATTAGAACAGATAGTTCGTTGGAATTCTGGAAAGAGAATTTCGTCAATGGACTACCAAAACACTTCTCAAGAAGGATCAAAGATGGTCTTAAGACAAAGTACAATGGAACAATTCCATGGCAAACTTTGTCATACGGATCCATAGCATCCTTCATCATAGAAGAAGGGCTCAGACTTTGTAATGAGTCAAAGATTCAAAACAAGCTCAATTCTTCGATATCAAACAGAAAAGAGCTTGGTAGATTTTGCGATCAATATGGATGCAAGGGAATAGAAGCTCCCTCAACCTCCAGGCGAAAGAAGGTTAGGACGCATCCAAAACCTTATCATTCATACCGGCCTAGAGAAACATATCGGAATAAACCCGTGCAGTCTCAGAAGCCAACATATTCAAGAAGGAAGTATATTCCTACAAAAACCCATAGAGGAAAGAAAAAGCAAACTTGCTTCAAATGTCGTGAAGAAGGACACTATGCTAACAAGTGTCCAATCAGAGGAAAAATCAATGAGTTGGATATAGATCAAGAGCTGAAAAATCAGCTATTGCGACTGACCCTAACCGACTCAGAGCAATCAAGCGAGGGAGAAATCCTTGAACTCCAAGAAGAATCTGATTCATATTCTAGCACTGAATACGAATCAGAACAAGAAGGAAAAAGGACGTGCGAAGGATGCATAAATGTCCTTACCAAAGATCAAGAAATTCTACTCGAAGTAGTAGAAAAAGTTCAAGACCCAGAAATTCAACAGAAGATTGCTCAACGACTTAGGGATGCCATGACAATTTCTAAGCCAACTGAAAAAGAAGAAAGAAATCCCTACAGACTCCAATCTGTTCTCCAAAGATTTGAAAAACCGAGGGAACTCACTACTCAAGATTTACAAAGAGAGATTAATAATCTCAAACAAGAAATACAGGCGCTAAGATCTGAAACCAGGTCAGAATCCTATACGCTTCGTCAAGAAATTCTCAATCTTCAGGAAAGGCTGCCAGCACAAATGGAAACGGTGCAACCGAACCTGGACGAAGAAGATTTTCAAAGTTCCTTCGTTGGAGCCATCACCACCTCTCAATTTCAAAAATGGTACGCTCTCGTTACCTTAAAAATTTATGATTTCAAAATCACACTAAAGGCTCTCATAGATACTGGAGCCGATCAAAATTGCATTCAAGAAGGCCTAATACCTACAAAGTATTTTGAAAAAACTACTGAGGGCCTTAGAGGTGCTAACAATAACAAACTCAAAATTAATTACAAACTATCAAAAGTTCATGTTTGCAATGATGGAATTTGCTTCGTAAATTCCTTCCTTCTAGTAAAAGACTTAGGACAAGAACTAATCTTAGGTACTCCTTTCATTACTCAATTATACCCTTTTAGAATAACTGAAAAAGGGTTGGAATCAAAAGCCTTAGGAAAGAAGATAAAATTTAACTTTCTTTCCCCCATAAGGATTAGCGAAATAAATAACCTTCAAAGGAATACAATTATTCAATCAATAAATGTATTAAATTACAAAGAAAAACAAATTTCCTTTTTGAAAGAAGAAATTTCATTCAAAAGAATAGAAGAGCAAATTCAAAACAAATCTGTCCAGTTTAAAATCAAAACTTTACAAACTCAATTAGAAAAAGAAGTTTGTTCAAATATCCCAAATGCCTTTTGGAAAAGGAAACAACATATAGTTGATCTTCCTTATATCAAAGCTTTCGAGGAGAAAAATATTCCTACGAAAGCCCGACCTATTCAAATGAATAAAGAATTACTAACATTCTGCAAAGCAGAAATTAATGATCTTTTGCAGAAAGGCCTTATTAGACCATCAAAGAGCCCCTGGTCATGTGCGGCTTTTTACGTCAACAACCAGGCAGAAAAGGAACGTGGAGTCCCGCGACTGGTAATTAACTACAAACCCTTAAATAAGGTTTTGGAATGGATTAGATATCCAATTCCAAATAAATCAGATTTAATGCAAAGAATTTCAAATGCAAAAATATTTTCAAAATTTGACATGAAATCAGGATTTTGGCAAATTCAGATTTCAGAAAAAGACAAGTACAAAACGGCTTTTAATGTCCCTTTTGGACAATACGAATGGAACGTTATGCCATTTGGGCTAAAAAACGCTCCATCCGAATTTCAAAAGATTATGAATGATATTTTCAATCCTTTTCAAGACTTTTCAATTGTTTATATTGACGATGTTCTAATTTTTTCTCAAAACATCGATCAACACTTTAAGCATCTTCAAACATTTTTGACGATAGTCAAAAGAAACGGTTTAGTTGTGTCTAAACCCAAAATTAAACTTTTTCAAACAAAAATCCGTTTTCTGGGATTTGAAATTCATTTGGGTCTAATAAAACCCATTCAAAGGTCCATTGAGTTTGCCTCAAACTTTCCAGATCAAATTACAGATAAGACCCAACTACAAAGATTTTTGGGATGCCTCAATTATGTGTCTGATTTCCTTCAAAATATCAGACCCATCTGCAAGCCACTTTTTGAGAGACTCAAAAAGAATCCAAAGCCCTGGACTGAAGAACATACCAAAACAGTCCAAAAAATCAAATCCCTTGTCAAGTCAATTCCGTGTTTATCGCTGATAAACCCAAGGGCTAGTTTAATAGTGGAGACCGACGCATCCGATATTGGATATGGAGGAATCCTAAAACAGTCTCTTGACAAGAAAGAATCCATTGTCCGTTTCCATTCTGGAATATGGAATTCTACTCAAAAAAATTACTCAACAGTAAAGAAAGAAATACTTTCAATAGTACTTTGTGTACAAAAATTTCAAAGTGATTTAATTAACAAAAGTTTTGTTATCAAAACCGACTCAAGGGCATCTAAATTTGTTTTAGAAAAAGATGTCAAGAATCTTGTGTCTAAACAAATTTTTGCTAGATGGCAAGCCATTTTATCTTGCTTCGACTTTCAGATTTTGCCTATAAAAGGGATCGAAAACCCCTTGGCAGATTACCTCTCAAGAGAGTTCTTACTCTCAAAGAAAAATTCTCCCTAACCCATCTCCATCTCTCAGCAATGACCGGAAAGAAAGGGATAGAAAAGGGGAAGAAGCCCAATGCTTCTTCAAGCACACCTGCTCCAATGACATCCGATAGCTATGCAATGGATTCTGGCTTCACATTGGTGACCAGATCTAAAGCAAAGCTTTCTCAAAAACAGGCGGAGGTTATCACTCCGACGAGGCCTTCAGCCTCTTCAACACGGCCATCTGCCGTTACTCCATCGAGACCCACTGTCTCATCCACTTCAAAGGGACCTTCTGTCCCCTCGACTTATTCGGACGCGGTTGTTCCCGTTCGTTTTTCTCCAGTTCCGGAAATCAAAACCTATTTTCAAAAATCTGTGTCTATACCAGAAGCTCTGGTAGAACCAGAATACGACGACCCGAAAATCGGCGAAGTCGTTAAAAAGGCCTATCCATCGGGATTCTTTTATATCCCAGAAGATCTTCATAAAACCAGAAGGTTTTATGAATTCATTCTAGTCGACACAAAGTCCGTCGAAATTACTCATATTCCGAGTCGCGATGATCCTTCGAAAATCGCGTATTCAAAATTAAAAATTTTTAAAGTCATGAATCCGACGTATTGGAATCAAGACCCATACACGGAAAAGACATTCTCAAAACCTTTTGTTCCTCATTCTTACTCATACAGAGACTATCAGATGGCATGGTTCAATGTCATTTGGTATCAAAATTACGAGCATTCATGGTTCATTCAATTCTGCCAAAATGCTCATAAAATTCATTACCCATTTTGGTTCATCAAATGGTGGAAAATCTTTGGATCAGCCAAAGATATATTTCCAGTTCCAATCCAAGAATCTTTCCACTATTTTGTTCAAAACATATTCAAAATCCCATTTCCATTGACCATGCGCTTTTGCGTATATTTTCAAATTCCTTGGATATTAACCTGGAATTTTCAAATAAAAGAGAACGAAGACCAAATAAAACAGGTCTTCAAAATTATCAAAATCAAATGGTGGGATAAATATACTTATACCCACGCAGACATCAAAGCGGTAAAGGTCTGGCTATCTGAGAATGGCCACCTTCAGGATTTATCTAAGAAGAAGACCTCTGAATTTCTTAATTCAAAGTCGAGGCTACTCGCCGCATTAGCCCAGACAACTTCGGAAGCTGATTTTCAAAAGCTTCTTCAAGAAGCCACATCAGTCGGTTCAACATCTTCTCCTTCTATTATAGAGGAAGAAGATGAAGACACGATCTATGATCTCAATGATCCATTTTTGGATTCACAACCACCTTTGTAGATATCATCATCTCAATGACTGAATAGTCGTTAAACTAAAAAAAAAAAAAAAAAAAAAAAAAAAAAAAAAAAAAAAAGTCCGTGAATGGAATATGTTCCCTGACATATTCCATTCAATTCTTCTTTTGGCACCTTTTTTATTCTGAATTTTTCCTATTATTGTACTCTTTCTTTTCTTGTAAATACGTACCTCTATGTAAAAATATGTAAAAATATATTGAAAATATGTATTTATATATTAATTAAGCTAGGATGATAGAGCTCATATAAATCGTAAGAGCTCAAGTCATTAAGCTTACTGCAAATGGTATCAGAGCCATTCAATTTTTGTGAGGGAAGAGGAGTTTCTCAATCTTTAAAATCGATATTACTGAAAGCAGGAGAAGGATAAGCGAAATCAGAAGGATTTGGATTATGAGCGAATAGCCCTTGTGTTCCAGGTGGTAAGACGCAGGAAGCGCAGTAAGTCCGTTGGCAAGCTTGGTGCTTAGTCATATGAAAAATTCTGAAGAAAAATCTTATCTACATTCTGACAACTTTATCAGAGACAAAACAAAGATTGACAACTTGTCGGCCACACAGTGAGGGCTCACATGTGAATTATCAGTGTCGGTATATTATTAGTTGGTAAATTATTAGTCTTTTAAATTATTAGTCTACTTTATGAAAAACAAATCTTGCAGGGGTCCTGTCCTGCTAGATTCGATCTTATCTCTTAGGTGGCGTTTTTCAAATTTACGTTCAAATTCGAAGTCTACAAAAGGACTTCATCAATGTAAAGAGGGCATCGATCGGCCGATAGCTCTCTCTTGAATATCAATTGAAAAATTCAGAGAAAAATCATTCTACTCTACCTCTTATCTTATCTATCTTCTTATGAACGAATTTCTCAGAAAATTCAGAAAATCAAACCATCTCAAATGCTCTACTGATGAAGAAGAAAGTTCAAATGAACATAGAAGAGGAGAAAATCTCACTATCTCAAACACTGTCAATCAAGAATATCAGATTGCCAGAATAGAAGATCAACTCCAAAATTGGACTATTCCAAAGGTAGATCCTAAAACTATCTACCAAATTTCAACCTTCAATTTTACTCAAAGATCATGCATCAAATTCTCAGAGAAGAACATCCCAATTCATAGCAATAGGGAATCTCTGAATCTTTTTTCAAGATCTCTTATACTCCAACATCGTGAAGAGTTTAACTATCTCCATGTCGGTCTTGTCCAAGTCGCGGTAAAACCATTGTTCAGACTTGGATTAGATATCCCAGTTCTTATCTCCTTACGAGATAAGAGACATGAAGATTTCTCAAATTCCTTATTGGGAATGGTTCAATCCAATTTAGAGAATGGACCAGTCTATTTCAATTGTTATCCAAACTTTACTCTGTCTCTCCACGACCCACACATATTATCAGCTCTCATGCTAGATCTACAGTCAAAAAATTTAAACATCAAGGCTGAAACTCATTCTTCAGTTGTCATATTCAGGGTTTATTATAAACTCATGAATACAAACATTTCCCCAAGAGCATTAAGATCCTCACCAAAAGGATCGACTATGCTCATAGAGGCAAATATTGGAAAATCATCAGTGACTGTCCCAAAAACACTCTCTTGGGATCAAATAACCAGAAGCACTCTCTGGAAAATAGAAGATGCAAATCTTCCAAAGAGGAAAGAATCTCAAAATCCAGTCCAAATCATCGAACATGACGATGGAAGCGTTGAAATAAAATTCAGCGAAGAACCTTCGTCAGAGTCGAAAGTAAAAGAATT
Organism: Cucurbita pepo subsp. pepo; assembly: GCF_057944985.1. Lineage (NCBI taxonomy): Eukaryota > Viridiplantae > Streptophyta > Magnoliopsida > Cucurbitales > Cucurbitaceae > Cucurbita > Cucurbita pepo. The sequence goes on along the minus strand of NC_141805.1, from coordinate 6,138,776 downwards.
CCTGAGTTCTAGACCAAGTACTTCAGGAATATCAAGATCAATGTATGACCCCTTGAAGGTAAGAGAGGTCAGTTATGATCAAAAAAGGGCGTCAATCCACTATGAAGATGGCTCAAGGTCTCCAACCCATACGGATATGGATACTCAATCCGTCTACGAAAGCCAGCTAAATGTCATTACAGCTGATTTCCAGATAGACAAAGAATTTTTGAAAGCAGATTTTATGTCAACTACCAACTCTTCAAAAAGAAATGCCTTCTTCAAAACCTACAAAGAAGCTGAGCGAAATGAATTAAGAGCTCAGTGGTATTCTCATATGGAAGCCATCAAAGAAAATATACCATTCTTCGAATGGTTTGAAGAAAATATTCTGCAGATATGCACCTTGACCCAGAGGAGTTGGAAGACTACCAAAAGAGGCGAGGTATATTCAAAACATCCTCCGTTAGAAGAAGTCGAATTCGACAACTACTACGGAGAAAAGGTCAAAGCTAGCCCTTTCAAACATATTCCGGAAGGACTAGAAAAGGGTAATCCGACCCTAAAAGATATCAAGAATATCCAGCATCAAAACAATTATTCAAATAAGATTTTATCCACGATCGCTACTCAACTTGAAAGTATCGAGGGAAAAATCTCAAAGAAATCAGGTAGTCTGCAGGAACAGGCAAGCAGCTCTGTACCAAAGGTTGATGAGTCAATACCAATACTCAGACCGGCAAATCTCGAAATCTTTACAAAAAGGATTTCAAAAGAAGAGGCTGCGATGGCCAAGATAGAAGAAAAGTTAGACAGGATATTAAATCCGGCCATGACGCCTCATGATTCATCTGTCAATGTCGTTAACAATGACGACGAGGACCAAGATTTCGAAGACGAGATTGCAAATGAGAGAGAAGAACCTTTCTATAATCGAATTGAAAGGATCTCTAGAAGAAGTCAAAATAATGCCAGTAATCAGAAAAACTGGTATCCTCAACCGTCTTTTCCAGATATCCAGTTCGAAGAAAAGACACTACAAACTCAAGCTCATTACGATGGTTTAGCAATCTATGAATGGAATATCGATGGATTGTCTGACTATCTGATAATGAATGTTGTCAATGAGATGATGATGGCCGCAGGCGCGTATAAATTACAAGGCCATAAATCCGACCATCAGATAGCTCAAGTTTTGGTAACCGAATTTACCGGGCAACTCAAGGATTGGTGGGACAAATATCTCGACGAAACAACCCGCCAACAGATATTAAACCACTATGTCATTAGACCAACTACTCAAATTATCAAAGAAGAAGGTCCATCAACTAGGACCGAGGTACAACATGAAAGGATAGAGGATGCCGTCAACACCCTCATATATACCCTCATAGAATTCTTCGTCGGCGACCCTCTAAAATACCAGGAGAGATCTGCCGAAATACTCATGAATCTGAAATGCCCTACCTTAGGTGACTTCAGGTGGTACAAAGACATGTACTTCAGCAAAGTTCTTATTAGAACAGATAGTTCGTTGGAATTCTGGAAAGAAAATTTCGTCAATGGACTACCAAAACACTTCTCAAGAAGGATCAAAGATGGTCTTAAGACAAAGTACAATGGAACAATTCCATGGCAAACTTTGTCATACGGATCCATAGCATCCTTCATCATAGAAGAAGGGCTCAGACTTTGTAATGAGTCAAAGATTCAAAACAAGCTCAATTCTTCGATATCAAACAGAAAAGAGCTTGGTAGATTTTGCGATCAATATGGATGCAAGGGAATAGAAGCTCCCTCAACCTCCAGGCGAAAGAAGGTTAAGACGCATCCAAAACCTTATCATTCATACCGGCCTAGAGAAACATATCGGAATAAACCCGTGCAGTCTCAGAAGCCAACATATTCAAGAAGGAAGTATATTCCTACAAAAACCCATAGAGGAAAGAAAAAGCAAACTTGCTTCAAATGTCGTGAAGAAGGACACTATGCTAACAAGTGTCCAATCAGAGGAAAAATCAATGAGTTGGATATAGATCAAGAGCTGAAAAATCAGCTATTGCGACTGACCCTAACCGACTCAGAGCAATCAAGCGAGGGAGAAATCCTTGAACTCCAAGAAGAATCTGATTCATATTCTAGCACTGAATACGAATCAGAACAAGAAGGAAAAAGGACGTGCGAAGGATGCATAAATGTCCTTACCAAAGATCAAGAAATTCTACTCGAAGTAGTAGAAAAGGTTCAAGACCCAGAAATTCAACAGAAGATTGCTCAACGACTTAGGGATGCCATGACAATTTCTAAGCCAACTGAAAAAGAAGAAAGAAATCCCTACAGACTCCAATCTGTTCTCCAAAGATTTGAAAAACCGAGGGAACTCACTACTCAAGATTTACAAAGAGAGATTAATAATCTCAAACAAGAAATACAGGCGCTAAGATCTGAAACCAGGTCAGAATCCTATACGCTTCGTCAAGAAATTCTCAATCTTCAGGAAAGGCTGCCAGCACAAATGGAAACGGTGCAACCGAACCTGGACGAAGAAGATTTTCAAAGTTCCTTCGTTGGAGCCATCACCACCTCTCAATTTCAAAAATGGTACGCTCTCGTTACCTTAAAAATTTATGATTTCAAAATCACACTAAAGGCTCTCATAGATACTGGAGCCGATCAAAATTGCATTCAAGAAGGCCTAATACCTACAAAGTATTTTGAAAAAACTACTGAGGGCCTTAGAGGTGCTAACAATAACAAACTCAAAATTAATTACAAACTATCAAAAGTTCATGTTTGCAATGATGGAATTTGCTTCGTAAATTCCTTCCTTCTAGTAAAAGACTTAGGACAAGAACTAATCTTAGGTACTCCTTTCATTACTCAATTATACCCTTTTAGAATAACTGAAAAAGGGTTGGAATCAAAAGCCTTAGGAAAGAAGATAAAATTTAACTTTCTTTCCCCCATAAGGATTAGCGAAATAAATAACCTTCAAAGGAATACAATTATTCAATCAATAAATGTATTAAATTACAAAGAAAAACAAATTTCCTTTTTGAAAGAAGAAATTTCATTCAAAAGAATAGAAGAGCAAATTCAAAACAAATCTGTCCAGTTTAAAATCAAAACTTTACAAACTCAATTAGAAAAAGAAGTTTGTTCAAATATCCCAAATGCCTTTTGGAAAAGGAAACAACATATAGTTGATCTTCCTTATATCAAAGCTTTCGAGGAGAAAAATATTCCTACGAAAGCCCGACCTATTCAAATGAATAAAGAATTACTAACATTCTGCAAAGCAGAAATTAATGATCTTTTGCAGAAAGGCCTTATTAGACCATCAAAGAGCCCCTGGTCATGTGCGGCTTTTTACGTCAACAACCAGGCAGAAAAGGAACGTGGAGTCCCGCGACTGGTAATTAACTACAAACCCTTAAATAAGGTTTTGGAATGGATTAGATATCCAATTCCAAATAAATCAGATTTAATGCAAAGAATTTCAAATGCAAAAATATTTTCAAAATTTGACATGAAATCAGGATTTTGGCAAATTCAGATTTCAGAAAAAGACAAGTACAAAACGGCTTTTAATGTCCCTTTTGGACAATACGAATGGAACGTTATGCCATTTGGGCTAAAAAACGCTCCATCCGAATTTCAAAAGATTATGAATGATATTTTCAATCCTTTTCAAGACTTTTCAATTGTTTATATTGACGATGTTCTAATTTTTTCTCAAAACATCGATCAACACTTTAAGCATCTTCAAACATTTTTGACGATAGTCAAAAGAAACGGTTTAGTTGTGTCTAAACCCAAAATTAAACTTTTTCAAACAAAAATCCGTTTTCTGGGATTTGAAATTCATTTGGGTCTAATAAAACCCATTCAAAGGTCCATTGAGTTTGCCTCAAACTTTCCAGATCAAATTACAGATAAGACCCAACTACAAAGATTTTTGGGATGCCTCAATTATGTGTCTGATTTCCTTCAAAATATCAGACCCATCTGCAAGCCACTTTTTGAGAGACTCAAAAAGAATCCAAAGCCCTGGACTGAAGAACATACCAAAACAGTCCAAAAAATCAAATCCCTTGTCAAGTCAATTCCGTGTTTATCGCTGATAAACCCAAGGGCTAGTTTAATAGTGGAGACCGACGCATCCGATATTGGATATGGAGGAATCCTAAAACAGTCTCTTGACAAGAAAGAATCCATTGTCCGTTTCCATTCTGGAATATGGAATTCTACTCAAAAAAATTACTCAACAGTAAAGAAAGAAATACTTTCAATAGTACTTTGTGTACAAAAATTTCAAAGTGATTTAATTAACAAAAGTTTTGTTATCAAAACCGACTCAAGGGCATCTAAATTTGTTTTAGAAAAAGATGTCAAGAATCTTGTGTCTAAACAAATTTTTGCTAGATGGCAAGCCATTTTATCTTGCTTCGACTTTCAGATTTTGCCTATAAAAGGGATCGAAAACCCCTTGGCAGATTACCTCTCAAGAGAGTTCTTACTCTCAAAGAAAAATTCTCCCTAACCCATCTCCATCTCTCAGCAATGACCGGAAAGAAAGGGATAAAAAAGGGGAAGAAGCCCAATGCTTCTTCAAGCACACCTGCTCCAATGACATCCGATAGCTATGCAATGGATTCTGGCTTCACATTGGTGACCAGATCTAAAGCAAAGCTTTCTCAAAAACAGGCGGAGGTTATCACTCCGACGAGGCCTTCAGCCTCTTCAACACGGCCATCTGCCGTTACTCCATCGAGACCCACTGTCTCATCCACTTCAAAGGGACCTTCTGTCCCCTCGACTTATTCGGACGCGGTTGTTCCCGTTCGTTTTTCTCCAGTTCCGGAAATCAAAACCTATTTTCAAAAATCTGTGTCTATACCAGAAGCTCTGGTAGAACCAGAATACGACGACCCGAAAATCGGCGAAGTCGTTAAAAAGGCCTATCCATCGGGATTCTTTTATATCCCAGAAGATCTTCATAAAACCAGAAGGTTTTATGAATTCATTCTAGTCGACACAAAGTCCGTCGAAATTACTCATATTCCGAGTCGCGATGATCCTTCGAAAATCGCGTATTCAAAATTAAAAATTTTTAAAGTCATGAATCCGACGTATTGGAATCAAGACCCATACACGGAAAAGACATTCTCAAAACCTTTTGTTCCTCATTCTTACTCATACAGAGACTATCAGATGGCATGGTTCAATGTCATTTGGTATCAAAATTACGAGCATTCATGGTTCATTCAATTCTGCCAAAATGCTCATAAAATTCATTACCCATTTTGGTTCATCAAATGGTGGAAAATCTTTGGATCAGCCAAAGATATATTTCCAGTTCCAATCCAAGAATCTTTCCACTATTTTGTTCAAAACATATTCAAAATCCCATTTCCATTGACCATGCGCTTTTGCGTATATTTTCAAATTCCTTGGATATTAACCTGGAATTTTCAAATAAAAGAGAACGAAGACCAAATAAAACAGGTCTTCAAAATTATCAAAATCAAATGGTGGGATAAATATACTTATACCCACGCAGACATCAAAGCGGTAAAGGTCTGGCTATCTGAGAATGGCCACCTTCAGGATTTATCTAAGAAGAAGACCTCTGAATTTCTTAATTCAAAGTCGAGGCTACTCGCCGCATTAGCCCAGACAACTTCGGAAGCTGATTTTCAAAAGCTTCTTCAAGAAGCCACATCAGTCGGTTCAACATCTTCTCCTTCTATTATAGAGGAAGAAGATGAAGACACGATCTATGATCTCAATGATCCATTTTTGGATTCACAACCACCTTTGTAGATATCATCATCTCAATGACTGAATAGTCGTTAAACTAAAAAAAAAAAAAAAAAAAAAAAAAAAAAAAAAAAAAAAAAAAAAGTCCGTGAATGGAATATGTTCCCTGACATATTCCATTCAATTCTTCTTTTGGCACCTTTTTTATTCTGAATTTTTCCTATTATTGTACTCTTTCTTTTCTTGTAAATACGTACCTCTATGTAAAAATATGTAAAAATATATTGAAAATATGTATTTATATATTAATTAAGCTAGGATGATAGAGCTCATATAAATCGTAAGAGCTCAAGTCATTAAGCTTACTGCAAATGGTATCAGAGCCATTCAATTTTTGTGAGGGAAGAGGAGTTTCTCAATCTTTAAAATCGATATTACTGAAAGCAGGAGAAGGATAAGCGAAATCAGAAGGATTTGGATTATGAGCGAATAGCCCTTGTGTTCCAGGTGGTAAGACGCAGGAAGCGCAGTAAGTCCGTTGGCAAGCTTGGTGCTTAGTCATATGAAAAATTCTGAAGAAAAATCTTATCTACATTCTGACAACTTTATCAGAGACAAAACAAAGATTGACAACTTGTCGGCCACACAGTGAGGGCTCACATGTGAATTATCAGTGTCGGTATATTATTAGTTGGTAAATTATTAGTCTTTTAAATTATTAGTCTACTTTATGAAAAACAAATCTTGCAGGGGTCCTGTCCTGCTAGATTCGATCTTATCTCTTAGGTGGCGTTTTTCAAATTTACGTTCAAATTCGAAGTCTACAAAAGGACTTCATCAATGTAAAGAGGGCATCGATCGGCCGATAGCTCTCTCTTGAATATCAATTGAAAAATTCAGAGAAAAATCATTCTACTCTACCTCTTATCTTATCTATCTTCTTATGAACGAATTTCTCAGAAAATTCAGAAAATCAAACCATCTCAAATGCTCTACTGATGAAGAAGAAAGTTCAAATGAACATAGAAGAGGAGAAAATCTCACTATCTCAAACACTGTCAATCAAGAATATCAGATTGCCAGAATAGAAGATCAACTCCAAAATTGGACTATTCCAAAGGTAGATCCTAAAACTATCTACCAAATTTCAACCTTCAATTTTACTCAAAGATCATGCATCAAATTCTCAGAGAAGAACATCCCAATTCATAGCAATAGGGAATCTCTGAATCTTTTTTCAAGATCTCTTATACTCCAACATCGTGAAGAGTTTAACTATCTCCATGTCGGTCTTGTCCAAGTCGCGGTAAAACCATTGTTCAGACTTGGATTAGATATCCCAGTTCTTATCTCCTTACGAGATAAGAGACATGAAGATTTCTCAAATTCCTTATTGGGAATGGTTCAATCCAATTTAGAGAATGGACCAGTCTATTTCAATTGTTATCCAAACTTTACTCTGTCTCTCCACGACCCACACATATTATCAGCTCTCATGCTAGATCTACAGTCAAAAAATTTAAACATCAAGGCTGAAACTCATTCTTCAGTTGTCATATTCAGGGTTTATTATAAACTCATGAATACAAACATTTCCCCAAGAGCATTAAGATCCTCACCAAAAGGATCGACTATGCTCATAGAGGCAAATATTGGAAAATCATCAGTGACTGTCCCAAAAACACTCTCTTGGGATCAAATAACCAGAAGCACTCTCTGGAAAATAGAAGATGCAAATCTTCCAAAGAGGAAAGAATCTCAAAATCCAGTCCAAATCATCGAACATGACGATGGAAGCGTTGAAATAAAATTCAGCGAAGAACCTTCGTCAGAGTCGAAAGTAAAAGAATTCCTGAGTTCTAGACCAAGTACTTCAGGAATATCAAGATCAATGTATGACCCCTTGAAGGTAAAAGAGGTCAGTTATGATCAAAAAAGGGCGTCAATCCACTATGAAGATGGCTCAAGGTCTCCAACCCATACGGATATGGATACTCAATCCGTCTACGAAAGCCAGCTAAATGTCATTACAGCTGATTTCCAGATAGACAAAGAATTTTTGAAAGCAGATTTTATGTCAACTACCAACTCTTCAAAAAGAAATGCCTTCTTCAAAACCTACAAAGAAGCTGAGCGAAATGAATTAAGAGCTCAGTGGTATTCTCATATGGAAGCCATCAAAGAAAATATACCATTCTTCGAATGGTTTGAAGAAAATATTCTGCAGATATGCACCTTGACCCAGAGGAGTTGGAAGACTACCAAAAGAGGCGAGGTATATTCAAAACATCCTCCGTTAGAAGAAGTCGAATTCGACAACTACTACGGAGAAAAGGTCAAAGCTAGCCCTTTCAAACATATTCCGGAAGGACTAGAAAAGGGTAATCCGACCCTAAAAGATATCAAGAATATCCAGCATCAAAACAATTATTCAAATAAGATTTTATCCACGATCGCTACTCAACTTGAAAGTATCGAGGGAAAAATCTCAAAGAAATCAGGTAGTCTGCAGGAACAGGCAAGCAGCTCTGTACCAAAGGTTGATGAGTCAATACCAATACTCAGACCGGCAAATCTCGAAATCTTTACAAAAAGGATTTCAAAAGAAGAGGCTGCGATGGCCAAGATAGAAGAAAAGTTAGACAGGATATTAAATCCGGCCATGACGCCTCATGATTCATCTGTCAATGTCGTTAACAATGACGACGAGGACCAAGATTTCGAAGACGAGATTGCAAATGAGAGAGAAGAACCTTTCTATAATCGAATTGAAAGGATCTCTAGAAGAAGTCAAAATAATGCCAGTAATCAGAAAAACTGGTATCCTCAACCGTCTTTTCCAGATATCCAGTTCGAAGAAAAGACACTACAAACTCAAGCTCATTACGATGGTTTAGCAATCTATGAATGGAATATCGATGGATTGTCTGACTATCTGATAATGAATGTTGTCAATGAGATGATGATGGCCGCAGGCGCGTATAAATTACAAGGCCATAAATCCGACCATCAGATAGCTCAAGTTTTGGTAACCGAATTTACCGGGCAACTCAAGGATTGGTGGGACAAATATCTCGACGAAACAACCCGCCAACAGATATTAAACCACTATGTCATTAGACCAACTACTCAAATTATCAAAGAAGAAGGTCCATCAACTAGGACCGAGGTACAACATGAAAGGATAGAGGATGCCGTCAACACCCTCATATATACCCTCATAGAATTCTTCGTCGGCGACCCTCTAAAATACCAGGAGAGATCTGCCGAAATACTCATGAATCTGAAATGCCCTACCTTAGGTGACTTCAGGTGGTACAAAGACATGTACTTCAGCAAAGTTCTTATTAGAACAGATAGTTCGTTGGAATTCTGGAAAGAAAATTTCGTCAATGGACTACCAAAACACTTCTCAAGAAGGATCAAAGATGGTCTTAAGACAAAGTACAATGGAACAATTCCATGGCAAACTTTGTCATACGGATCCATAGCATCCTTCATCATAGAAGAAGGGCTCAGACTTTGTAATGAGTCAAAGATTCAAAACAAGCTCAATTCTTCGATATCAAACAGAAAAGAGCTTGGTAGATTTTGCGATCAATATGGATGCAAGGGAATAGAAGCTCCCTCAACCTCCAGGCGAAAGAAGGTTAAGACGCATCCAAAACCTTATCATTCATACCGGCCTAGAGAAACATATCGGAATAAACCCGTGCAGTCTCAGAAGCCAACATATTCAAGAAGGAAGTATATTCCTACAAAAACCCATAGAGGAAAGAAAAAGCAAACTTGCTTCAAATGTCGTGAAGAAGGACACTATGCTAACAAGTGTCCAATCAGAGGAAAAATCAATGAGTTGGATATAGATCAAGAGCTGAAAAATCAGCTATTGCGACTGACCCTAACCGACTCAGAGCAATCAAGCGAGGGAGAAATCCTTGAACTCCAAGAAGAATCTGATTCATATTCTAGCACTGAATACGAATCAGAACAAGAAGGAAAAAGGACGTGCGAAGGATGCATAAATGTCCTTACCAAAGATCAAGAAATTCTACTCGAAGTAGTAGAAAAGGTTCAAGACCCAGAAATTCAACAGAAGATTGCTCAACGACTTAGGGATGCCATGACAATTTCTAAGCCAACTGAAAAAGAAGAAAGAAATCCCTACAGACTCCAATCTGTTCTCCAAAGATTTGAAAAACCGAGGGAACTCACTACTCAAGATTTACAAAGAGAGATTAATAATCTCAAACAAGAAATACAGGCGCTAAGATCTGAAACCAGGTCAGAATCCTATACGCTTCGTCAAGAAATTCTCAATCTTCAGGAAAGGCTGCCAGCACAAATGGAAACGGTGCAACCGAACCTGGACGAAGAAGATTTTCAAAGTTCCTTCGTTGGAGCCATCACCACCTCTCAATTTCAAAAATGGTACGCTCTCGTTACCTTAAAAATTTATGATTTCAAAATCACACTAAAGGCTCTCATAGATACTGGAGCCGATCAAAATTGCATTCAAGAAGGCCTAATACCTACAAAGTATTTTGAAAAAACTACTGAGGGCCTTAGAGGTGCTAACAATAACAAACTCAAAATTAATTACAAACTATCAAAAGTTCATGTTTGCAATGATGGAATTTGCTTCGTAAATTCCTTCCTTCTAGTAAAAGACTTAGGACAAGAACTAATCTTAGGTACTCCTTTCATTACTCAATTATACCCTTTTAGAATAACTGAAAAAGGGTTGGAATCAAAAGCCTTAGGAAAGAAGATAAAATTTAACTTTCTTTCCCCCATAAGGATTAGCGAAATAAATAACCTTCAAAGGAATACAATTATTCAATCAATAAATGTATTAAATTACAAAGAAAAACAAATTTCCTTTTTGAAAGAAGAAATTTCATTCAAAAGAATAGAAGAGCAAATTCAAAACAAATCTGTCCAGTTTAAAATCAAAACTTTACAAACTCAATTAGAAAAAGAAGTTTGTTCAAATATCCCAAATGCCTTTTGGAAAAGGAAACAACATATAGTTGATCTTCCTTATATCAAAGCTTTCGAGGAGAAAAATATTCCTACGAAAGCCCGACCTATTCAAATGAATAAAGAATTACTAACATTCTGCAAAGCAGAAATTAATGATCTTTTGCAGAAAGGCCTTATTAGACCATCAAAGAGCCCCTGGTCATGTGCGGCTTTTTACGTCAACAACCAGGCAGAAAAGGAACGTGGAGTCCCGCGACTGGTAATTAACTACAAACCCTTAAATAAGGTTTTGGAATGGATTAGATATCCAATTCCAAATAAATCAGATTTAATGCAAAGAATTTCAAATGCAAAAATATTTTCAAAATTTGACATGAAATCAGGATTTTGGCAAATTCAGATTTCAGAAAAAGACAAGTACAAAACGGCTTTTAATGTCCCTTTTGGACAATACGAATGGAACGTTATGCCATTTGGGCTAAAAAACGCTCCATCCGAATTTCAAAAGATTATGAATGATATTTTCAATCCTTTTCAAGACTTTTCAATTGTTTATATTGACGATGTTCTAATTTTTTCTCAAAACATCGATCAACACTTTAAGCATCTTCAAACATTTTTGACGATAGTCAAAAGAAACGGTTTAGTTGTGTCTAAACCCAAAATTAAACTTTTTCAAACAAAAATCCGTTTTCTGGGATTTGAAATTCATTTGGGTCTAATAAAACCCATTCAAAGGTCCATTGAGTTTGCCTCAAACTTTCCAGATCAAATTACAGATAAGACCCAACTACAAAGATTTTTGGGATGCCTCAATTATGTGTCTGATTTCCTTCAAAATATCAGACCCATCTGCAAGCCACTTTTTGAGAGACTCAAAAAGAATCCAAAGCCCTGGACTGAAGAACATACCAAAACAGTCCAAAAAATCAAATCCCTTGTCAAGTCAATTCCGTGTTTATCGCTGATAAACCCAAGGGCTAGTTTAATAGTGGAGACCGACGCATCCGATATTGGATATGGAGGAATCCTAAAACAGTCTCTTGACAAGAAAGAATCCATTGTCCGTTTCCATTCTGGAATATGGAATTCTACTCAAAAAAATTACTCAACAGTAAAGAAAGAAATACTTTCAATAGTACTTTGTGTACAAAAATTTCAAAGTGATTTAATTAACAAAAGTTTTGTTATCAAAACCGACTCAAGGGCATCTAAATTTGTTTTAGAAAAAGATGTCAAGAATCTTGTGTCTAAACAAATTTTTGCTAGATGGCAAGCCATTTTATCTTGCTTCGACTTTCAGATTTTGCCTATAAAAGGGATCGAAAACCCCTTGGCAGATTACCTCTCAAGAGAGTTCTTACTCTCAAAGAAAAATTCTCCCTAACCCATCTCCATCTCTCAGCAATGACCGGAAAGAAAGGGATAAAAAAGGGGAAGAAGCCCAATGCTTCTTCAAGCACACCTGCTCCAATGACATCCGATAGCTATGCAATGGATTCTGGCTTCACATTGGTGACCAGATCTAAAGCAAAGCTTTCTCAAAAACAGGCGGAGGTTATCACTCCGACGAGGCCTTCAGCCTCTTCAACACGGCCATCTGCCGTTACTCCATCGAGACCCACTGTCTCATCCACTTCAAAGGGACCTTCTGTCCCCTCGACTTATTCGGACGCGGTTGTTCCCGTTCGTTTTTCTCCAGTTCCGGAAATCAAAACCTATTTTCAAAAATCTGTGTCTATACCAGAAGCTCTGGTAGAACCAGAATACGACGACCCGAAAATCGGCGAAGTCGTTAAAAAGGCCTATCCATCGGGATTCTTTTATATCCCAGAAGATCTTCATAAAACCAGAAGGTTTTATGAATTCATTCTAGTCGACACAAAGTCCGTCGAAATTACTCATATTCCGAGTCGCGATGATCCTTCGAAAATCGCGTATTCAAAATTAAAAATTTTTAAAGTCATGAATCCGACGTATTGGAATCAAGACCCATACACGGAAAAGACATTCTCAAAACCTTTTGTTCCTCATTCTTACTCATACAGAGACTATCAGATGGCATGGTTCAATGTCATTTGGTATCAAAATTACGAGCATTCATGGTTCATTCAATTCTGCCAAAATGCTCATAAAATTCATTACCCATTTTGGTTCATCAAATGGTGGAAAATCTTTGGATCAGCCAAAGATATATTTCCAGTTCCAATCCAAGAATCTTTCCACTATTTTGTTCAAAACATATTCAAAATCCCATTTCCATTGACCATGCGCTTTTGCGTATATTTTCAAATTCCTTGGATATTAACCTGGAATTTTCAAATAAAAGAGAACGAAGACCAAATAAAACAGGTCTTCAAAATTATCAAAATCAAATGGTGGGATAAATATACTTATACCCACGCAGACATCAAAGCGGTAAAGGTCTGGCTATCTGAGAATGGCCACCTTCAGGATTTATCTAAGAAGAAGACCTCTGAATTTCTTAATTCAAAGTCGAGGCTACTCGCCGCATTAGCCCAGACAACTTCGGAAGCTGATTTTCAAAAGCTTCTTCAAGAAGCCACATCAGTCGGTTCAACATCTTCTCCTTCTATTATAGAGGAAGAAGATGAAGACACGATCTATGATCTCAATGATCCATTTTTGGATTCACAACCACCTTTGTAGATATCATCATCTCAATGACTGAATAGTCGTTAAACTAAAAAAAAAAAAAAAAAAAAAAAAAAAAAAAAAAAAAAAAAAAAAAAAAAAAAGTCCGTGAATGGAATATGTTCCCTGACATATTCCATTCAATTCTTCTTTTGGCACCTTTTTTATTCTGAATTTTTCCTATTATTGTACTCTTTCTTTTCTTGTAAATACGTACCTCTATGTAAAAATATGTAAAAATATATTGAAAATATGTATTTATATATTAATTAAGCTAGGATGATAGAGCTCATATAAATCGTAAGAGCTCAAGTCATTAAGCTTACTGCAAATGGTATCAGAGCCATTCAATTTTTGTGAGGGAAGAGGAGTTTCTCAATCTTTAAAATCGATATTACTGAAAGCAGGAGAAGGATAAGCGAAATCAGAAGGATTTGGATTATGAGCGAATAGCCCTTGTGTTCCAGGTGGTAAGACGCAGGAAGCGCAGTAAGTCCGTTGGCAAGCTTGGTGCTTAGTCATATGAAAAATTCTGAAGAAAAATCTTATCTACATTCTGACAACTTTATCAGAGACAAAACAAAGATTGACAACTTGTCGGCCACACAGTGAGGGCTCACATGTGAATTATCAGTGTCGGTATATTATTAGTTGGTAAATTATTAGTCTTTTAAATTATTAGTCTACTTTATGAAAAACAAATCTTGCAGGGGTCCTGTCCTGCTAGATTCGATCTTATCTCTTAGGTGGCGTTTTTCAAATTTACGTTCAAATTCGAAGTCTACAAAAGGACTTCATCAATGTAAAGAGGGCATCGATCGGCCGATAGCTCTCTCTTGAATATCAATTGAAAAATTCAGAGAAAAATCATTCTACTCTACCTCTTATCTTATCTATCTTCTTATGAACGAATTTCTCAGAAAATTCAGAAAATCAAACCATCTCAAATGCTCTACTGATGAAGAAGAAAGTTCAAATGAACATAGAAGAGGAGAAAATCTCACTATCTCAAACACTGTCAATCAAGAATATCAGATTGCCAGAATAGAAGATCAACTCCAAAATTGGACTATTCCAAAGGTAGATCCTAAAACTATCTACCAAATTTCAACCTTCAATTTTACTCAAAGATCATGCATCAAATTCTCAGAGAAGAACATCCCAATTCATAGCAATAGGGAATCTCTGAATCTTTTTTCAAGATCTCTTATACTCCAACATCGTGAAGAGTTTAACTATCTCCATGTCGGTCTTGTCCAAGTCGCGGTAAAACCATTGTTCAGACTTGGATTAGATATCCCAGTTCTTATCTCCTTACGAGATAAGAGACATGAAGATTTCTCAAATTCCTTATTGGGAATGGTTCAATCCAATTTAGAGAATGGACCAGTCTATTTCAATTGTTATCCAAACTTTACTCTGTCTCTCCACGACCCACACATATTATCAGCTCTCATGCTAGATCTACAGTCAAAAAATTTAAACATCAAGGCTGAAACTCATTCTTCAGTTGTCATATTCAGGGTTTATTATAAACTCATGAATACAAACATTTCCCCAAGAGCATTAAGATCCTCACCAAAAGGATCGACTATGCTCATAGAGGCAAATATTGGAAAATCATCAGTGACTGTCCCAAAAACACTCTCTTGGGATCAAATAACCAGAAGCACTCTCTGGAAAATAGAAGATGCAAATCTTCCAAAGAGGAAAGAATCTCAAAATCCAGTCCAAATCATCGAACATGACGATGGAAGCGTTGAAATAAAATTCAGCGAAGAACCTTCGTCAGAGTCGAAAGTAAAAGAATTCCTGAGTTCTAGACCAAGTACTTCAGGAATATCAAGATCAATGTATGACCCCTTGAAGGTAAAAGAGGTCAGTTATGATCAAAAAAGGGCGTCAATCCACTATGAAGATGGCTCAAGGTCTCCAACCCATACGGATATGGATACTCAATCCGTCTACGAAAGCCAGCTAAATGTCATTACAGCTGATTTCCAGATAGACAAAGAATTTTTGAAAGCAGATTTTATGTCAACTACCAACTCTTCAAAAAGAAATGCCTTCTTCAAAACCTACAAAGAAGCTGAGCGAAATGAATTAAGAGCTCAGTGGTATTCTCATATGGAAGCCATCAAAGAAAATATACCATTCTTCGAATGGTTTGAAGAAAATATTCTGCAGATATGCACCTTGACCCAGAGGAGTTGGAAGACTACCAAAAGAGGCGAGGTATATTCAAAACATCCTCCGTTAGAAGAAGTCGAATTCGACAACTACTACGGAGAAAAGGTCAAAGCTAGCCCTTTCAAACATATTCCGGAAGGACTAGAAAAGGGTAATCCGACCCTAAAAGATATCAAGAATATCCAGCATCAAAACAATTATTCAAATAAGATTTTATCCACGATCGCTACTCAACTTGAAAGTATCGAGGGAAAAATCTCAAAGAAATCAGGTAGTCTGCAGGAACAGGCAAGCAGCTCTGTACCAAAGGTTGATGAGTCAATACCAATACTCAGACCGGCAAATCTCGAAATCTTTACAAAAAGGATTTCAAAAGAAGAGGCTGCGATGGCCAAGATAGAAGAAAAGTTAGACAGGATATTAAATCCGGCCATGACGCCTCATGATTCATCTGTCAATGTCGTTAACAATGACGACGAGGACCAAGATTTCGAAGACGAGATTGCAAATGAGAGAGAAGAACCTTTCTATAATCGAATTGAAAGGATCTCTAGAAGAAGTCAAAATAATGCCAGTAATCAGAAAAACTGGTATCCTCAACCGTCTTTTCCAGATATCCAGTTCGAAGAAAAGACACTACAAACTCAAGCTCATTACGATGGTTTAGCAATCTATGAATGGAATATCGATGGATTGTCTGACTATCTGATAATGAATGTTGTCAATGAGATGATGATGGCCGCAGGCGCGTATAAATTACAAGGCCATAAATCCGACCATCAGATAGCTCAAGTTTTGGTAACCGAATTTACCGGGCAACTCAAGGATTGGTGGGACAAATATCTCGACGAAACAACCCGCCAACAGATATTAAACCACTATGTCATTAGACCAACTACTCAAATTATCAAAGAAGAAGGTCCATCAACTAGGACCGAGGTACAACATGAAAGGATAGAGGATGCCGTCAACACCCTCATATATACCCTCATAGAATTCTTCGTCGGCGACCCTCTAAAATACCAGGAGAGATCTGCCGAAATACTCATGAATCTGAAATGCCCTACCTTAGGTGACTTCAGGTGGTACAAAGACATGTACTTCAGCAAAGTTCTTATTAGAACAGATAGTTCGTTGGAATTCTGGAAAGAAAATTTCGTCAATGGACTACCAAAACACTTCTCAAGAAGGATCAAAGATGGTCTTAAGACAAAGTACAATGGAACAATTCCATGGCAAACTTTGTCATACGGATCCATAGCATCCTTCATCATAGAAGAAGGGCTCAGACTTTGTAATGAGTCAAAGATTCAAAACAAGCTCAATTCTTCGATATCAAACAGAAAAGAGCTTGGTAGATTTTGCGATCAATATGGATGCAAGGGAATAGAAGCTCCCTCAACCTCCAGGCGAAAGAAGGTTAAGACGCATCCAAAACCTTATCATTCATACCGGCCTAGAGAAACATATCGGAATAAACCCGTGCAGTCTCAGAAGCCAACATATTCAAGAAGGAAGTATATTCCTACAAAAACCCATAGAGGAAAGAAAAAGCAAACTTGCTTCAAATGTCGTGAAGAAGGACACTATGCTAACAAGTGTCCAATCAGAGGAAAAATCAATGAGTTGGATATAGATCAAGAGCTGAAAAATCAGCTATTGCGACTGACCCTAACCGACTCAGAGCAATCAAGCGAGGGAGAAATCCTTGAACTCCAAGAAGAATCTGATTCATATTCTAGCACTGAATACGAATCAGAACAAGAAGGAAAAAGGACGTGCGAAGGATGCATAAATGTCCTTACCAAAGATCAAGAAATTCTACTCGAAGTAGTAGAAAAGGTTCAAGACCCAGAAATTCAACAGAAGATTGCTCAACGACTTAGGGATGCCATGACAATTTCTAAGCCAACTGAAAAAGAAGAAAGAAATCCCTACAGACTCCAATCTGTTCTCCAAAGATTTGAAAAACCGAGGGAACTCACTACTCAAGATTTACAAAGAGAGATTAATAATCTCAAACAAGAAATACAGGCGCTAAGATCTGAAACCAGGTCAGAATCCTATACGCTTCGTCAAGAAATTCTCAATCTTCAGGAAAGGCTGCCAGCACAAATGGAAACGGTGCAACCGAACCTGGATGAAGAAGATTTTCAAAGTTCCTTCGTTGGAGCCATCACCACCTCTCAATTTCAAAAATGGTACGCTCTCGTTACCTTAAAAATTTATGATTTCAAAATCACACTAAAGGCTCTCATAGATACTGGAGCCGATCAAAATTGCATTCAAGAAGGCCTAATACCTACAAAGTATTTTGAAAAAACTACTGAGGGCCTTAGAGGTGCTAACAATAACAAACTCAAAATTAATTACAAACTATCAAAAGTTCATGTTTGCAATGATGGAATTTGCTTCGTAAATTCCTTCCTTCTAGTAAAAGACTTAGGACAAGAACTAATCTTAGGTACTCCTTTCATTACTCAATTATACCCTTTTAGAATAACTGAAAAAGGGTTGGAATCAAAAGCCTTAGGAAAGAAGATAAAATTTAACTTTCTTTCCCCCATAAGGATTAGCGAAATAAATAACCTTCAAAGGAATACAATTATTCAATCAATAAATGTATTAAATTACAAAGAAAAACAAATTTCCTTTTTGAAAGAAGAAATTTCATTCAAAAGAATAGAAGAGCAAATTCAAAACAAATCTGTCCAGTTTAAAATCAAAACTTTACAAACTCAATTAGAAAAAGAAGTTTGTTCAAATATCCCAAATGCCTTTTGGAAAAGGAAACAACATATAGTTGATCTTCCTTATATCAAAGCTTTCGAGGAGAAAAATATTCCTACGAAAGCCCGACCTATTCAAATGAATAAAGAATTACTAACATTCTGCAAAGCAGAAATTAATGATCTTTTGCAGAAAGGCCTTATTAGACCATCAAAGAGCCCCTGGTCATGTGCGGCTTTTTACGTCAACAACCAGGCAGAAAAGGAACGTGGAGTCCCGCGACTGGTAATTAACTACAAACCCTTAAATAAGGTTTTGGAATGGATTAGATATCCAATTCCAAATAAATCAGATTTAATGCAAAGAATTTCAAATGCAAAAATATTTTCAAAATTTGACATGAAATCAGGATTTTGGCAAATTCAGATTTCAGAAAAAGACAAGTACAAAACGGCTTTTAATGTCCCTTTTGGACAATACGAATGGAACGTTATGCCATTTGGGCTAAAAAACGCTCCATCCGAATTTCAAAAGATTATGAATGATATTTTCAATCCTTTTCAAGACTTTTCAATTGTTTATATTGACGATGTTCTAATTTTTTCTCAAAACATCGATCAACACTTTAAGCATCTTCAAACATTTTTGACGATAGTCAAAAGAAACGGTTTAGTTGTGTCTAAACCCAAAATTAAACTTTTTCAAACAAAAATCCGTTTTCTGGGATTTGAAATTCATTTGGGTCTAATAAAACCCATTCAAAGGTCCATTGAGTTTGCCTCAAACTTTCCAGATCAAATTACAGATAAGACCCAACTACAAAGATTTTTGGGATGCCTCAATTATGTGTCTGATTTCCTTCAAAATATCAGACCCATCTGCAAGCCACTTTTTGAGAGACTCAAAAAGAATCCAAAGCCCTGGACTGAAGAACATACCAAAACAGTCCAAAAAATCAAATCCCTTGTCAAGTCAATTCCGTGTTTATCGCTGATAAACCCAAGGGCTAGTTTAATAGTGGAGACCGACGCATCCGATATTGGATATGGAGGAATCCTAAAACAGTCTCTTGACAAGAAAGAATCCATTGTCCGTTTCCATTCTGGAATATGGAATTCTACTCAAAAAAATTACTCAACAGTAAAGAAAGAAATACTTTCAATAGTACTTTGTGTACAAAAATTTCAAAGTGATTTAATTAACAAAAGTTTTGTTATCAAAACCGACTCAAGGGCATCTAAATTTGTTTTAGAAAAAGATGTCAAGAATCTTGTGTCTAAACAAATTTTTGCTAGATGGCAAGCCATTTTATCTTGCTTCGACTTTCAGATTTTGCCTATAAAAGGGATCGAAAACCCCTTGGCAGATTACCTCTCAAGAGAGTTCTTACTCTCAAAGAAAAATTCTCCCTAACCCATCTCCATCTCTCAGCAATGACCGGAAAGAAAGGGATAAAAAAGGGGAAGAAGCCCAATGCTTCTTCAAGCACACCTGCTCCAATGACATCCGATAGCTATGCAATGGATTCTGGCTTCACATTGGTGACCAGATCTAAAGCAAAGCTTTCTCAAAAACAGGCGGAGGTTATCACTCCGACGAGGCCTTCAGCCTCTTCAACACGGCCATCTGCCGTTACTCCATCGAGACCCACTGTCTCATCCACTTCAAAGGGACCTTCTGTCCCCTCGACTTATTCGGACGCGGTTGTTCCCGTTCGTTTTTCTCCAGTTCCGGAAATCAAAACCTATTTTCAAAAATCTGTGTCTATACCAGAAGCTCTGGTAGAACCAGAATACGACGACCCGAAAATCGGCGA
This sequence comes from Cucurbita pepo subsp. pepo, assembly GCF_057944985.1. NCBI lineage: Eukaryota > Viridiplantae > Streptophyta > Magnoliopsida > Cucurbitales > Cucurbitaceae > Cucurbita > Cucurbita pepo. The sequence continues at coordinate 6,118,657 of NC_141805.1, read as the reverse complement.
AGTCGTTAAAAAGGCCTATCCATCGGGATTCTTTTATATCCCAGAAGATCTTCATAAAACCAGAAGGTTTTATGAATTCATTCTAGTCGACACAAAGTCCGTCGAAATTACTCATATTCCGAGTCGCGATGATCCTTCGAAAATCGCGTATTCAAAATTAAAAATTTTTAAAGTCATGAATCCGACGTATTGGAATCAAGACCCATACACGGAAAAGACATTCTCAAAACCTTTTGTTCCTCATTCTTACTCATACAGAGACTATCAGATGGCATGGTTCAATGTCATTTGGTATCAAAATTACGAGCATTCATGGTTCATTCAATTCTGCCAAAATGCTCATAAAATTCATTACCCATTTTGGTTCATCAAATGGTGGAAAATCTTTGGATCAGCCAAAGATATATTTCCAGTTCCAATCCAAGAATCTTTCCACTATTTTGTTCAAAACATATTCAAAATCCCATTTCCATTGACCATGCGCTTTTGCGTATATTTTCAAATTCCTTGGATATTAACCTGGAATTTTCAAATAAAAGAGAACGAAGACCAAATAAAACAGGTCTTCAAAATTATCAAAATCAAATGGTGGGATAAATATACTTATACCCACGCAGACATCAAAGCGGTAAAGGTCTGGCTATCTGAGAATGGCCACCTTCAGGATTTATCTAAGAAGAAGACCTCTGAATTTCTTAATTCAAAGTCGAGGCTACTCGCCGCATTAGCCCAGACAACTTCGGAAGCTGATTTTCAAAAGCTTCTTCAAGAAGCCACATCAGTCGGTTCAACATCTTCTCCTTCTATTATAGAGGAAGAAGATGAAGACACGATCTATGATCTCAATGATCCATTTTTGGATTCACAACCACCTTTGTAGATATCATCATCTCAATGACTGAATAGTCGTTAAACTAAAAAAAAAAAAAAAAAAAAAAAAAAAAAAAAAAAAAAAAAAAAAAAAAAAAAAAGTCCGTGAATGGAATATGTTCCCTGACATATTCCATTCAATTCTTCTTTTGGCACCTTTTTTATTCTGAATTTTTCCTATTATTGTACTCTTTCTTTTCTTGTAAATACGTACCTCTATGTAAAAATATGTAAAAATATATTGAAAATATGTATTTATATATTAATTAAGCTAGGATGATAGAGCTCATATAAATCGTAAGAGCTCAAGTCATTAAGCTTACTGCAAATGGTATCAGAGCCATTCAATTTTTGTGAGGGAAGAGGAGTTTCTCAATCTTTAAAATCGATATTACTGAAAGCAGGAGAAGGATAAGCGAAATCAGAAGGATTTGGATTATGAGCGAATAGCCCTTGTGTTCCAGGTGGTAAGACGCAGGAAGCGCAGTAAGTCCGTTGGCAAGCTTGGTGCTTAGTCATATGAAAAATTCTGAAGAAAAATCTTATCTACATTCTGACAACTTTATCAGAGACAAAACAAAGATTGACAACTTGTCGGCCACACAGTGAGGGCTCACATGTGAATTATCAGTGTCGGTATATTATTAGTTGGTAAATTATTAGTCTTTTAAATTATTAGTCTACTTTATGAAAAACAAATCTTGCAGGGGTCCTGTCCTGCTAGATTCGATCTTATCTCTTAGGTGGCGTTTTTCAAATTTACGTTCAAATTCGAAGTCTACAAAAGGACTTCATCAATGTAAAGAGGGCATCGATCGGCCGATAGCTCTCTCTTGAATATCAATTGAAAAATTCAGAGAAAAATCATTCTACTCTACCTCTTATCTTATCTATCTTCTTATGAACGAATTTCTCAGAAAATTCAGAAAATCAAACCATCTCAAATGCTCTACTGATGAAGAAGAAAGTTCAAATGAACATAGAAGAGGAGAAAATCTCACTATCTCAAACACTGTCAATCAAGAATATCAGATTGCCAGAATAGAAGATCAACTCCAAAATTGGACTATTCCAAAGGTAGATCCTAAAACTATCTACCAAATTTCAACCTTCAATTTTACTCAAAGATCATGCATCAAATTCTCAGAGAAGAACATCCCAATTCATAGCAATAGGGAATCTCTGAATCTTTTTTCAAGATCTCTTATACTCCAACATCGTGAAGAGTTTAACTATCTCCATGTCGGTCTTGTCCAAGTCGCGGTAAAACCATTGTTCAGACTTGGATTAGATATCCCAGTTCTTATCTCCTTACGAGATAAGAGACATGAAGATTTCTCAAATTCCTTATTGGGAATGGTTCAATCCAATTTAGAGAATGGACCAGTCTATTTCAATTGTTATCCAAACTTTACTCTGTCTCTCCACGACCCACACATATTATCAGCTCTCATGCTAGATCTACAGTCAAAAAATTTAAACATCAAGGCTGAAACTCATTCTTCAGTTGTCATATTCAGGGTTTATTATAAACTCATGAATACAAACATTTCCCCAAGAGCATTAAGATCCTCACCAAAAGGATCGACTATGCTCATAGAGGCAAATATTGGAAAATCATCAGTGACTGTCCCAAAAACACTCTCTTGGGATCAAATAACCAGAAGCACTCTCTGGAAAATAGAAGATGCAAATCTTCCAAAGAGGAAAGAATCTCAAAATCCAGTCCAAATCATCGAACATGACGATGGAAGCGTTGAAATAAAATTCAGCGAAGAACCTTCGTCAGAGTCGAAAGTAAAAGAATTCCTGAGTTCTAGACCAAGTACTTCAGGAATATCAAGATCAATGTATGACCCCTTGAAGGTAAAAGAGGTCAGTTATGATCAAAAAAGGGCGTCAATCCACTATGAAGATGGCTCAAGGTCTCCAACCCATACGGATATGGATACTCAATCCGTCTACGAAAGCCAGCTAAATGTCATTACAGCTGATTTCCAGATAGACAAAGAATTTTTGAAAGCAGATTTTATGTCAACTACCAACTCTTCAAAAAGAAATGCCTTCTTCAAAACCTACAAAGAAGCTGAGCGAAATGAATTAAGAGCTCAGTGGTATTCTCATATGGAAGCCATCAAAGAAAATATACCATTCTTCGAATGGTTTGAAGAAAATATTCTGCAGATATGCACCTTGACCCAGAGGAGTTGGAAGACTACCAAAAGAGGCGAGGTATATTCAAAACATCCTCCGTTAGAAGAAGTCGAATTCGACAACTACTACGGAGAAAAGGTCAAAGCTAGCCCTTTCAAACATATTCCGGAAGGACTAGAAAAGGGTAATCCGACCCTAAAAGATATCAAGAATATCCAGCATCAAAACAATTATTCAAATAAGATTTTATCCACGATCGCTACTCAACTTGAAAGTATCGAGGGAAAAATCTCAAAGAAATCAGGTAGTCTGCAGGAACAGGCAAGCAGCTCTGTACCAAAGGTTGATGAGTCAATACCAATACTCAGACCGGCAAATCTCGAAATCTTTACAAAAAGGATTTCAAAAGAAGAGGCTGCGATGGCCAAGATAGAAGAAAAGTTAGACAGGATATTAAATCCGGCCATGACGCCTCATGATTCATCTGTCAATGTCGTTAACAATGACGACGAGGACCAAGATTTCGAAGACGAGATTGCAAATGAGAGAGAAGAACCTTTCTATAATCGAATTGAAAGGATCTCTAGAAGAAGTCAAAATAATGCCAGTAATCAGAAAAACTGGTATCCTCAACCGTCTTTTCCAGATATCCAGTTCGAAGAAAAGACACTACAAACTCAAGCTCATTACGATGGTTTAGCAATCTATGAATGGAATATCGATGGATTGTCTGACTATCTGATAATGAATGTTGTCAATGAGATGATGATGGCCGCAGGCGCGTATAAATTACAAGGCCATAAATCCGACCATCAGATAGCTCAAGTTTTGGTAACCGAATTTACCGGGCAACTCAAGGATTGGTGGGACAAATATCTCGACGAAACAACCCGCCAACAGATATTAAACCACTATGTCATTAGACCAACTACTCAAATTATCAAAGAAGAAGGTCCATCAACTAGGACCGAGGTACAACATGAAAGGATAGAGGATGCCGTCAACACCCTCATATATACCCTCATAGAATTCTTCGTCGGCGACCCTCTAAAATACCAGGAGAGATCTGCCGAAATACTCATGAATCTGAAATGCCCTACCTTAGGTGACTTCAGGTGGTACAAAGACATGTACTTCAGCAAAGTTCTTATTAGAACAGATAGTTCGTTGGAATTCTGGAAAGAAAATTTCGTCAATGGACTACCAAAACACTTCTCAAGAAGGATCAAAGATGGTCTTAAGACAAAGTACAATGGAACAATTCCATGGCAAACTTTGTCATACGGATCCATAGCATCCTTCATCATAGAAGAAGGGCTCAGACTTTGTAATGAGTCAAAGATTCAAAACAAGCTCAATTCTTCGATATCAAACAGAAAAGAGCTTGGTAGATTTTGCGATCAATATGGATGCAAGGGAATAGAAGCTCCCTCAACCTCCAGGCGAAAGAAGGTTAAGACGCATCCAAAACCTTATCATTCATACCGGCCTAGAGAAACATATCGGAATAAACCCGTGCAGTCTCAGAAGCCAACATATTCAAGAAGGAAGTATATTCCTACAAAAACCCATAGAGGAAAGAAAAAGCAAACTTGCTTCAAATGTCGTGAAGAAGGACACTATGCTAACAAGTGTCCAATCAGAGGAAAAATCAATGAGTTGGATATAGATCAAGAGCTGAAAAATCAGCTATTGCGACTGACCCTAACCGACTCAGAGCAATCAAGCGAGGGAGAAATCCTTGAACTCCAAGAAGAATCTGATTCATATTCTAGCACTGAATACGAATCAGAACAAGAAGGAAAAAGGACGTGCGAAGGATGCATAAATGTCCTTACCAAAGATCAAGAAATTCTACTCGAAGTAGTAGAAAAGGTTCAAGACCCAGAAATTCAACAGAAGATTGCTCAACGACTTAGGGATGCCATGACAATTTCTAAGCCAACTGAAAAAGAAGAAAGAAATCCCTACAGACTCCAATCTGTTCTCCAAAGATTTGAAAAACCGAGGGAACTCACTACTCAAGATTTACAAAGAGAGATTAATAATCTCAAACAAGAAATACAGGCGCTAAGATCTGAAACCAGGTCAGAATCCTATACGCTTCGTCAAGAAATTCTCAATCTTCAGGAAAGGCTGCCAGCACAAATGGAAACGGTGCAACCGAACCTGGATGAAGAAGATTTTCAAAGTTCCTTCGTTGGAGCCATCACCACCTCTCAATTTCAAAAATGGTACGCTCTCGTTACCTTAAAAATTTATGATTTCAAAATCACACTAAAGGCTCTCATAGATACTGGAGCCGATCAAAATTGCATTCAAGAAGGCCTAATACCTACAAAGTATTTTGAAAAAACTACTGAGGGCCTTAGAGGTGCTAACAATAACAAACTCAAAATTAATTACAAACTATCAAAAGTTCATGTTTGCAATGATGGAATTTGCTTCGTAAATTCCTTCCTTCTAGTAAAAGACTTAGGACAAGAACTAATCTTAGGTACTCCTTTCATTACTCAATTATACCCTTTTAGAATAACTGAAAAAGGGTTGGAATCAAAAGCCTTAGGAAAGAAGATAAAATTTAACTTTCTTTCCCCCATAAGGATTAGCGAAATAAATAACCTTCAAAGGAATACAATTATTCAATCAATAAATGTATTAAATTACAAAGAAAAACAAATTTCCTTTTTGAAAGAAGAAATTTCATTCAAAAGAATAGAAGAGCAAATTCAAAACAAATCTGTCCAGTTTAAAATCAAAACTTTACAAACTCAATTAGAAAAAGAAGTTTGTTCAAATATCCCAAATGCCTTTTGGAAAAGGAAACAACATATAGTTGATCTTCCTTATATCAAAGCTTTCGAGGAGAAAAATATTCCTACGAAAGCCCGACCTATTCAAATGAATAAAGAATTACTAACATTCTGCAAAGCAGAAATTAATGATCTTTTGCAGAAAGGCCTTATTAGACCATCAAAGAGCCCCTGGTCATGTGCGGCTTTTTACGTCAACAACCAGGCAGAAAAGGAACGTGGAGTCCCGCGACTGGTAATTAACTACAAACCCTTAAATAAGGTTTTGGAATGGATTAGATATCCAATTCCAAATAAATCAGATTTAATGCAAAGAATTTCAAATGCAAAAATATTTTCAAAATTTGACATGAAATCAGGATTTTGGCAAATTCAGATTTCAGAAAAAGACAAGTACAAAACGGCTTTTAATGTCCCTTTTGGACAATACGAATGGAACGTTATGCCATTTGGGCTAAAAAACGCTCCATCCGAATTTCAAAAGATTATGAATGATATTTTCAATCCTTTTCAAGACTTTTCAATTGTTTATATTGACGATGTTCTAATTTTTTCTCAAAACATCGATCAACACTTTAAGCATCTTCAAACATTTTTGACGATAGTCAAAAGAAACGGTTTAGTTGTGTCTAAACCCAAAATTAAACTTTTTCAAACAAAAATCCGTTTTCTGGGATTTGAAATTCATTTGGGTCTAATAAAACCCATTCAAAGGTCCATTGAGTTTGCCTCAAACTTTCCAGATCAAATTACAGATAAGACCCAACTACAAAGATTTTTGGGATGCCTCAATTATGTGTCTGATTTCCTTCAAAATATCAGACCCATCTGCAAGCCACTTTTTGAGAGACTCAAAAAGAATCCAAAGCCCTGGACTGAAGAACATACCAAAACAGTCCAAAAAATCAAATCCCTTGTCAAGTCAATTCCGTGTTTATCGCTGATAAACCCAAGGGCTAGTTTAATAGTGGAGACCGACGCATCCGATATTGGATATGGAGGAATCCTAAAACAGTCTCTTGACAAGAAAGAATCCATTGTCCGTTTCCATTCTGGAATATGGAATTCTACTCAAAAAAATTACTCAACAGTAAAGAAAGAAATACTTTCAATAGTACTTTGTGTACAAAAATTTCAAAGTGATTTAATTAACAAAAGTTTTGTTATCAAAACCGACTCAAGGGCATCTAAATTTGTTTTAGAAAAAGATGTCAAGAATCTTGTGTCTAAACAAATTTTTGCTAGATGGCAAGCCATTTTATCTTGCTTCGACTTTCAGATTTTGCCTATAAAAGGGATCGAAAACCCCTTGGCAGATTACCTCTCAAGAGAGTTCTTACTCTCAAAGAAAAATTCTCCCTAACCCATCTCCATCTCTCAGCAATGACCGGAAAGAAAGGGATAGAAAAGGGGAAGAAGCCCAATGCTTCTTCAAGCACACCTGCTCCAATGACATCCGATAGCTATGCAATGGATTCTGGCTTCACATTGGTGACCAGATCTAAAGCAAAGCTTTCTCAAAAACAGGCGGAGGTTATCACTCCGACGAGGCCTTCAGCCTCTTCAACACGGCCATCTGCCGTTACTCCATCGAGACCCACTGTCTCATCCACTTCAAAGGGACCTTCTGTCCCCTCGACTTATTCGGACGCCGTTGTTCCCGTTCGTTTTTCTCCAGTTCCGGAAATCAAAACCTATTTTCAAAAATCTGTGTCTATACCAGAAGCTCTGGTAGAACCAGAATACGACGACCCGAAAATCGGCGAAGTCGTTAAAAAGGCCTATCCATCGGGATTCTTTTATATCCCAGAAGATCTTCATAAAACCAGAAGGTTTTATGAATTCATTCTAGTCGACACAAAGTCCGTCGAAATTACTCATATTCCGAGTCGCGATGATCCTTCGAAAATCGCGTATTCAAAATTAAAAATTTTTAAAGTCATGAATCCGACGTATTGGAATCAAGACCCATACACGGAAAAGACATTCTCAAAACCTTTTGTTCCTCATTCTTACTCATACAGAGACTATCAGATGGCATGGTTCAATGTCATTTGGTATCAAAATTACGAGCATTCATGGTTCATTCAATTCTGCCAAAATGCTCATAAAATTCATTACCCATTTTGGTTCATCAAATGGTGGAAAATCTTTGGATCAGCCAAAGATATATTTCCAGTTCCAATCCAAGAATCTTTCCACTATTTTGTTCAAAACATATTCAAAATCCCATTTCCATTGACCATGCGCTTTTGCGTATATTTTCAAATTCCTTGGATATTAACCTGGAATTTTCAAATAAAAGAGAACGAAGACCAAATAAAACAGGTCTTCAAAATTATCAAAATCAAATGGTGGGATAAATATACTTATACCCACGCAGACATCAAAGCGGTAAAGGTCTGGCTATCTGAGAATGGCCACCTTCAGGATTTATCTAAGAAGAAGACCTCTGAATTTCTTAATTCAAAGTCGAGGCTACTCGCCGCATTAGCCCAGACAACTTCGGAAGCTGATTTTCAAAAGCTTCTTCAAGAAGCCACATCAGTCGGTTCAACATCTTCTCCTTCTATTATAGAGGAAGAAGATGAAGACACGATCTATGATCTCAATGATCCATTTTTGGATTCACAACCACCTTTGTAGAT